>NC_050449.1:96249786-96389099 GCF_903995425.1 Onychomys torridus | reverse complement strand
ACACCACAAATACCAATGTGGGTATGGTAAATACTGCATGATTCTACATGAGGAGTTTAAAATACTGAGGTTCATAGAATTGGAGAGAACAGTATTTTCCAGGGAGCTTGGGGAGGGGAGGATGGGAGTTGCTCTATGTCCCTGTATACCTGCAATGGGAAGTTTGGATGGCATGTAATTTATACTTTAATGAAGTTGTTTGCAAAGCAAATATAAGCAGGTTTAGGAGGAAAATGCTATAGATGTCTGCTGGTTATCATAGGACAGTGGCTTAATGAGGTCTGTCAACTGCTGCTTTGGAAGGAGATAGTTGTAGTCCATGCATGGCACGTGTGCACAGTTGATGAGCTGATCATTGCACAAATTAGTTTTATAAGCTAGGCATTTTCTTGTTTCCTTTCCTTCCACTATCATCCTACACAGTCACTTCAGCAAACCATAATTGGTTGAATATGCCCATTTTTCAGATTTGGCTCAGAAAAGTTGTTAGACTGGCATAGCCAAATCTCATACTGTGAGACCTTCTGGAAACGGGAGCTTCCACGTGGCTATGTTGGGTTATGTAACACCAAGCTGGCAAAAACCCCATGCCAGCTATGGCTGTAAAGAGACAAACTACACAAACAGAAAACAATGTTCCAATTTCCTGCTTTGGCCAGAAGAAAATTGTGGCCACACAATCATAGAACCATCCTTTTTTACCCCAACTTATAGAAACACAATAAAGCATTAAGTTAAATAGAATTGATTCGATTTCACATCCGATAGCAGGAATGTTTCCAAAGGGAACTGCCACATGAGTTCATGTGATCTTCTCACCTAACAGTAATCATTTTAAGGGTGTGTGCCTATTTTGTGGCTGAGGCGGAATCTCACACTAAGATTGTAAATGTGTTAAGAATGAGCAGTGGGTAAATATCCACTTCCTTTGATGCCCAAGTTTCTTGATTTTAGGACATTTAGAAGTTCTTTTTAGAGGGCATGGGCCTGACATCTGATTCAGTTTTGCATATCTGCTACCCATGGTGAAATGCTTAGGGAGGCACCAGAAAAACTTAGTTTATGTAAGCCTTCCATCAGATTCACTGTCCATGGGATGTGTCACCATTATGAAACACTCCTTCTCAGAGGTCCAAATGCTGCCCACTTGCCTCTTCTGAACAGATGGCTGTTCCCTGTGGGAACTCTGACTGGCAATGCTGAGGTATGACAGAAGGTGTCACATGAAAATCAAAGAGAAGGGGGACTGTTTGGGAAGGGTTTAGGAGAGGATGGGGACAGGGAAGGTAATAGGTAGTGAGGGGGGTGAATATAATAAAAACACATGATATGCATGCTTGAAAATATCATAATGAAACCATTATATACATATATGTAATATACCCTAATAAATTTTTAAATCTATGGTTATCACTGTAATATATGGGATGTGATCTGGAAAAGACAATTCTAAATAATATATGAATATGTTCCATGATTATTCTAGTACTTGGCTGCCACTGATGGCCTTGAAGAATATCTATATAAACTCAGAGGTAAATGTTATGTAAAGGTCCCTCACAGAACAGCTTTATTCTGAAATATTCTTAGTTCTGACTATATTTCCTGGACTGTTTCAGCAAAACTCAGTGGCAGGCAGCTGATAGCTCGACAGGGTAGATGAGGGCCATGGCTCCATGTAAAACATTTCTTCAGGCTTGGGGGGGGTCCACAAAGGAGGGAAATAAGGGGTGCTTAAGGCTTGCTACTTCTCACACTTGAAAGCAAGCATGGTGCATATGTGGAGTACACTGGACACCCAAAGAACTGGGAGGTGAAAGCTATGTCAAGATTGGAGTGCAATATTAAATGTAGATCAGAAAATTTAGGTTGCTAACTAGTGGTTTTGGGATGTGTCTCTAGACTTCTAAGGACATGAAAAGTCAGTACGTAGTATATGTGTAGACATATTCCTGCAGTCCCACCAACATGTCACTTTGGGTTTTAGTAAGATAAGCACAGTGATGCCTGAAATCACGCATTAGAGCTTCAGACAGGGAAAGCGGCAAACTCATCCCTGGTAAGACCAGGCTCTTTTGGATTTCCTCATCCATCTCCTTTCCCAGCCAGCCCACAGCTGAGAATACAGACTGGAGACGATGTGATGCTCTTGGGGGGTCACCTGTCACAGCAGATATAGAGGAAGGGCAGAGCCAGGTTCTCCTATCCCGGGGGTGGATGGATTCACAGGTTACTTTCTGAGTGGCCCTTCCTACTACGTGCAAAGACAGACACCAGAGGACCACACTGGAAGAACAGATGTAAGGCAAATCCTACCACATGGTTCTGTTCAAAGTGTATTTCTGCCAGGCTCCGAACATCAGGCATCACAGTGTATGAAACTGATGAAGTTAGTTGCATGGGCTTGCAGAGACTATGAAATTAAGACTGCTCAATTACTTGTCTTCTTTCATAATTCCATCCAAACCATCTCCTAAATATGCATTGTTAAGAATCCCCCAAAGTAATTATTAACACACAAGCCAGCCGGTGCTTGTAAACCATCTTGCAAATACAAAGGAAGGCTCTGTAAATGTTTATTCTCATTAACTGAGACTAATTTGCCAATGGCTTGACGCAACATTCCCACATAATGGTTTCTCGGTGATGCTCACTGTGCATGACAGGAAGCGGCGTGGAAACAGTGTGGTGTGCTCCTGAACCCTTGGATGCCTGGGAGGAGAGCTGAGGCAAACGCATTTCTACAGCTCCAAACAGAGACAACAAAGAGGACCTGTTGGGGTTCTGTGCAGCGCGGTCGTTCTTTCAAGTCTGTGCTTCGTGGACTGCATGCCGCTATGATATAAAGCGTTTCTGTGTTCTTTAGGTCCTGGGAATAAAGCCTGAAACACGAGTGGCTCTTCCAGGGGAGGCACCTTGCTTGGTGTCAGAACAGATTATAGAGGCTTGCTTGCCATGTGCCTTGTATCAAAGGGACTTGAAAAAGGGACATTCTTCTAATGCTGCTCTTTAAACTCCCACCTGCTTAGGGGAAACCAGCCCCTGAAACACAGATGTCTCCAATATGATGGATTTTGCTTGTGTGTATGACAGTCTACTAATTGTGTAGTAACTTCTTTCTCTATAACCATGCTCTGGCATCTAGGGCTTCTGAACTTGGGTGGGGCTGTCTTTTCCAGGGTGAGCTTCCTAGACAGCAAATGTATAACTATGGACACAGACTTAGCATCTGAACAAATCAATCCTCAGTTTATACTCTATATCCAACTATTTTCCCAGCTTCTGTAGTGTAGGACACTATCCCTCAACACCCACAATCACCCCACTGCCAAGTACCAGTAACCAGACCATCGCCACTGCTTAGAGCCCACTAATGTTTCATATTACCCATCTCCATGATTTACGTAGCTCCCCCCATTCCTTCCCACGAAAACCTCCATAAGAGCTCTGACATGCACTTTCTCCTCATCAGTCCTGGCCCCAAGTGGTCTGTGGCATCTCCTGCTTCTAGAGATCTGGCTGATTTCAATCTTTCATGACAGGCATTTCCTTGTCTGCATGTCTTATGTACCACCCAAAATTAAAACACACTAGGCATGTTTTTCAAAATGGATCAGCAAACAGGACCAATGGTGTGATGATGATTCTTCTGAATTTCCTTTTTTTGTGTACACACTCTATTGTGCCAGGCCCACCTATATATTGATAGCCAGTCCCGACCAACTATATTGCAAGTAGGGCTGAGATAATAATCTGTTTCAGACCTTATTAACGTCTGTATTCATTATATATTTTTAAAATGTGTATAGACTCAGGATTGGCTAGTTCAGGCATTACGGGTATGCTCACAGGCAAGTTTACTATCTAGGAATCAGCTTACCCTGGGTTTTTAGTGTTGTATCTGTGTTAACATTTAATTATTTCTAAACCATTTGAGAATGAATTCTACATTATCATGCCTTTTGCCTTCAAATACTTGAATGTGCATCTCATAAGAAAGAATTCTGCTCTGTACATACAGTGGCCTACCAATGTCACTAGATCTAACTTTGTTGTGATGCTTTCATCTAATTCATTTTTCATATTCTAATTTTATCAAATAGAATGCACTTTAGACTATGTTCTCCTCCTGAGCAGGCTCCAACCCAAGATCACGTAACTCGCTCAGTTGACCTGAATCCATGATTCCCAACACTTTTTAACATCCCTTTGCCTTTTGTAACATTGACAAGTCTAAAACCTTTTCAAAAAATATATAGAAAATCTCCTTCAACGTTTAGTTTTTAAAATGATTATTTGAAAACACATAAAAATGTTCTTTGCTTCTTCCTGGTCTGCCATTCTCTCCTGATTCTGTCCATGTTGGACTTCCTGAATGGTATGTGAAGTAGGTGATAGTATGTCCTCCTCAGATACATGACACCCATCTGTTCCTTGTGCATCTTCCTTTTCATCACCCAACTGAGGTCACTTTCCCCTTAGAGTTAGTAAATGCTCTGCTTCCTTTGTGGGCAGACATGTTTAGATTTTTTTTTTCTGTGTCACTTAGGAGCTGTGCCTCTGCTCACAGCACTACACGGAACAGCTTACCCCCTGTAAAGACAGCGTTTATAATGGCATTAAAGGCTGCAGACCTTTCTAATGTCTATTTAAGCCTCTTCCCTACTGCCTGGTTGATTAGCATTAGAGAGGCGCTATACCAACTGGATGGCAGTTTCCCTATCCATTGTAATCTAATAGAAGATTAACTCCTTTCTGCCCTTCTATTAATAGCTGCAGTCAAAGGCTTCGCTGATTTGATTCCTGTCATCCCTGTTCATGCATAAATGGATGGGGCTATGCTCCTAAAGGAATGCCTAAAGCTTTGGGTTTTTCCTATGCTGTGCTATCAAGATAAATGAGCTTCTCAAAAGAATTGACTGAGCCTTTATTGAACAGGGTAATACTTAGAGAAAAATATTTTTAATCACCAAGGAAAATAAGGATGACAGATCCAAACTGTGTTCCAGCTCCTACCCAGTCAGTAGAGAATGACAGCTTTGTTGCTAAATTATGGAAATGCTAATTGAAGGCAAAATCCAGGCAGGGTGGTAACTAGTCTTCAAAAACACATTGTGATTATTGGGATGATCTTTGTGATGGAAGAAAATTCTAGACTCCTCTCAATTCTTAGTCTGACACTTTCCTAAGTACATGTGTACTTTGAGAAACAGTGGGTACACAGCTGGTCTCCATCAAGATGCCTCATCCTCAGTCACTCTTGCCTCTGACCATACAAAATATTCTCCATGATCACCAGGGTAATCAGACAGCTGCACTGTACATCCTAGATCCATTTCTTCATCTAGTCACAGAGGTCGGTGGCTGGTCAGATCTGCTTATGCCATCTGGCATGAAGTCCATCTTGGTGATGCATGAATGCATGGGTCTGCTCAAATATCTTCAGAGCAAGGACACATGTTCAGTTTAGTGTGTATATAGCCCGGTCCTTAGAAATGTCTTAGCATAACACTAAAGTTCATGGCTATTGGGATAGAGAAACAAAGACATGAAGGGAATAATTATGACAATAACTACTTGGATCGCCTTACCTCCTGCCCTTTCAAATATTCTAGGAAGAATCTCCATTGGAGATACTTGGCACCATGATATTCTTGCTATATAATCTTGAAGTTGTTTAACCTTACTGTGCCTCAGTTTCCCCACTGCCATATGGAAGTAATAATGGAATCTTACGATAGGTTGTGGGGATGAAATGACAACATAGTACTGACCAAGTGCTTATAGCAATACCTGGCACACTGGAAGTGCTCAGTGAGAGTTCAGTATTTTCTTTACCCTGGATCCTTATTAAGAAGGTACAGATATAGATAAATACCTTGTTTTGATGGGTGAAGATGGAAGTGAGTGATCTTTGCTGACACAGTAGTTGATGGGTGATCTACATCACAGAAAGACCACTCAAAGCTTTTGAGTCTTGGTTCATGTCGCTGGGGAAGGCCCCACCTCCTTCCAGTCTTTGCATCATATGGAATGATTTTGAGGTATAGAAATCCCTTGGGACCCACTCCTGAACTTATGGAATGAGACTGGACCATATTCTGTCCTTGGAAAACAAACAAACAAAACACACTTGGGTTTCTTCACCATGAAGGGCCACCAGTGCTTGGACCTCTGGGAACTGCCAGAAATGGATTTGATGAGCCAGTCCAGATGGGAGCATGAGTCACACAGCCTTCTCTGTCCCTGCCCCTTCCGGGCTCACAGCTTCCCCAAGAAGTGTCACCCATGTGCTGGTTCCACCAAACTCAAGCACTCTCTGAACTGAAGACCCGGGAGGCAGTAAAGAGACCAGTCCTATAACTTAAAATCTTGAGGAAGTGAACATTTGTTTGAAAAACAGTCTCACTTTTAAGTGTTGACATGCAATGAAACAGGATACGCAGTGGCGTCTCTCATCTGTGTGTATGCGCGTGTGCGCATGCGCGCGCACACACACATACACACATACACACACATACACACACATACATACATACACACACATACACACACACATACACACACACACACACACACACACACACACACACACACACACACACACACACATATGCTCTGCAGCTCTGGTCAGCACACAGTCCCAAAGTCAATCTCTCTACTATGAAGATCTGGGGACTACATCAAGCCTTCCCTATAACGAAAGGGGAGGGGGAAGTAAATGCAGAGGCAGCCTCTGCTTAATCATCCATTGATCTCAGACTGTTTTTCTGCGATACTAGGCATCCCATTAATCACACAAAGCAAGGAAAATAATAAGAAACATACACAGGAGGAGGTAAAGAGGGCATTCAGTCAGCTCTTCTTTCCATGGCTTCCCTG
Organism: Onychomys torridus; assembly: GCF_903995425.1. Classification (NCBI taxonomy): domain Eukaryota; kingdom Metazoa; phylum Chordata; class Mammalia; order Rodentia; family Cricetidae; genus Onychomys; species Onychomys torridus. The sequence continues at coordinate 96,382,217 of NC_050449.1, read as the reverse complement.
CCTGGTTACCAGAGCTTAATTATGATGGAAAGAGAATGCCGAACCCTAAGTGACATCACAATGCCCAGTTCTTAACTAAACAGGCCTGACACTTAGAGGACCTTGCCATCACAAGATGAAGAGCAGAGGTAGGGAAGAGAGTACTTTTCCTGTGTGAGCATCTCTTCTTCAAGGATGGAGATGTGCCAGCACCTCTGGAACATCTGGGAGATGAACCCGAGTCAGAACCTTCCTCCTATCCTTATAGGACCCAGCTGGAGGGGAGAACCACGCCTGCTTGGTAGACATAATTGGCTTTAGGTGTTTAGTGTACAAGACTCCATAGAGAACCAAAAAGCAAAGGGAAATGCTAAACCATAAACCAGCAGGCTGTCCAAGATAACTGCAAAAATGACAAGTTGGATTCTGAACGAGAAGCCAGATCAAGAGGGCTCAGGTTGTAGCTGGGAAACCATTCCCCACGTGGGAAGAATGGATCTAGATTGCCTCCTCAGCATAAATGGGAGGGAAATGACAGTGGGGGGAAGTGTGGCTAGGATGGGAGGGCTCAGAGACCCCAGCAGACCGGAAATTTGTTACAGCTACACTGGTGTGATCGGAAAACATTCAAGATCCTGGCTGGCAAACTCCATAGCATGTCTGTTACCCATCTGCATCCCGTGGTCAGGGAGTCTTCAAGTAATATGTACATGACTGTGACTATGGCTGTGATGGACCTTCCCTTTATTCAGGCCTCTTAAGATATTCATTACTAAAGAATCAATACACAGTCTCCCAGTAGGAGGGAAAACTTATTTTGCCAAGTCTCAGGGATCATAGCACAGGTATGAACAGGAAGAGTTTTATGAAACATGAGATTTTCTACCTTGTAGTTTCAGAGTTATACATTACATATTACATAAATGTCTTATAAAACAACAGATTAAAAACAGACCATGAATTCTACACAGGAGCTCAACATCAGACCAGTTTTTTAAACAAGCAAGGTACAACCCTGAAGAGCATTAACAAATAGCAACAGCACGTAACCTTTAGTGTCATCTTGACTAGAGGTGACACTTGGAGTGGGTGAAAGGGTTAATATGACTCAGTGCAGCAGCTGACATGATCTCAAGGCCTGCTGTGTGGTGGGGGGCGTGGACAAGTTAGGAGCTGGGGACACAGCTGTTAGCAAAACAGGCCAAGTCCTTGGTGCCTGTAAGACTGCCATGTAAGGATGAATAAATAGGAGCTGTGTCCGTGTGAATGCCTGAAGTGTTGTGGTATAGGGTGCTGCTTCATCCTGGAAAGGGGAGACAGCAGACAGAGCCCCAGAGTGAGAGGCAGGAGACAGTTCATCTCTGACCACCATCCTCCCAGTGAAATGGTTGGACTGTGGGGTCTCCCTCACAAACACACTCTTAAAGTTGTGGTCAATGGTGGTGATCTGGTACAGGAAAGAAGGGGAATTACAAATTGCATTGTAGACTTTAAAAAGTAACATGGAGGAGCGTTCTTTTGTGCCAGTTAGTGCCAGAGGCTTCCCAGGAGGTGCATTGTGTGTTGGGGTGAAAGCCTTAAGGGACACCACACTGCTCCTTTCAGCCGTGGTGCAGGTGCAGATGAGAGACGGAGGGAATGAAGGATGCTGCACACTAGTTTTTAATTGCCCTTTAAGAGTTTTTCTTAACTCTTAAAAATCGTGGTGCCAATGCTGAAGTGTAGCTCTCCACAGCTGATGGCTTCTAGCAGGGGTCAAGTGGAGAAGGACTCAGTTCTCTTTAATAAAGGGGCTGGCCACCAGGAGTTTGACCATGATCCAATAGGAGTGTGTGGGCAACACAAATTGGACTTTTTATTTTCTTACTCTTCTTTGGGGGGTCACAAGGGTCGGGAGGTAAATCTGGGAGGACTGGGAAGTCAGTGTGATTGGGGTTCCGGGTGTGAAATTCCCAAATAATAAAAATATTATGTTACGAAAGTTTTTCTTAGACTTTACCATCTGTTATGTGTTATCATCTTCAAAGCCTTGAAAGATTTCCTATCATATAGATTAGGAAATTGGAAAGTAACTAAATATCTTGCTAAAAGCCATGCTGTTACTTCTAATTCAAGGATTTAAAGCCAACTCTGATTCCAAAATCAGTATCTCTATTGTACTCAAAATTTTCTCCTAGATGAGGTATGTTCAATTAAATTCAGAATATAGGACACAATATCAGAGAAAATGACCTAGTATTTTGGGCAAATAAATTGCAGGAAAAAGAAAGAAAAAGGAGAGAAAATAACCTAATAATAATTAGTTAAGAGACAGCAAATTTCAATGTTAGATTTTATTTAGATCCTCATTCAAATAAGCATAGATAAATGATAGAGAGAGAGAGAAATGATAGATAGATCTAGTTGCTTGATAGATGAAAGAAGAGAAGGAAGGATGGATCTAGGAATTTGCATAATAACAAGGTATTTAGTAATACTAAAGAATTTTTATCTTCATATGTAATACCATAGTGATTAGGTTTTTCAAGACAGTCCTTTCAAGGTACATACTAACATTTCTGGAATATATATACTTCTTGGGATTAATTTAGCCCTAAAGACTGGAAAGAATAAACAAGCTACACTTGTCCTCACTGCTAACACTCGGGGCTCGTGAGGCTTGCTGGACTTTTCTTCCCACGTTTATATATGCTTAAAAAAACAAAAACAAAACAAAACAACCTTTCCACAATAAAATGTAAAGCCAAGTAAAAAGTCTGCCCTCAGCTGACTGAGAAACTAGTTGCTAGTTTCTCTGACCACCTGCATCCCCCTCCTCCTCTGCAGTAGTACTATAGCCAGGATGCCTTAATTGTCAAAGCACATATGCCAGTTCCATTGCTGTCTCGGTTCATAGCCATAACCTAGACATTGGACTTCTGCCTCCAGGAGGCTCCTGGCTCTGCAGCCTTGATATAAACAGCCCCAAGGCCGAGCACACCCAAGAACCCAGGAAACCATTCCGTGTGGTAAGAGGTGGTCTTGACATGGCTGAAAGGCTGACCTAGTGTTACTGGCTTCCTAATCCTGAGCTAAGCTCTCCCCCTTGCCAGCCTTGGTGTGTGGTTCTGATGACCAGGAGGAATGCATAAACCATCAGGGCCATCCTGAAGATCTGGCTCACAGGGGTCTTGATCTGCTGCGATCCAGCACTGAGTCAGGTAGGCATGTCTCTTGCTCACATGCTCTTTGGAACTGTTAATGTTTTTCTGCATACTGACCGCCTCCCCCACTGGATTGTGCCCCTTCACCCCTGAAGGGACTACTGCCTGTTTCTTTGTGTTTCCAGAATAGTGATATCTTAGTTGTCTCACTGCTGTAACCAAGGCAGCTTAAGGAAGGGAGGATTGATTTTGGCTCCCAGTTTGAGAGGGCAGACCATCATGACAGAGAAATCGCAGTGGCAGGTGTGTGAGTCAACTGGTTACAGGACATGTGTGGTTAGGAAGCAGAAAGATCATTGCTATAATTCTGCTTATTTTCTCCTTTTTATTCAGCCTGAGACCCCCGCCCATAGAATGGTGTCACCCACATTTGTGAAGGGTCTCCTTTCCTCAGTTTACCCAATCTAAAAACTCTCTCACAGGCATGTCCAGAGGTTTGTCCCCTGGGTGATTCTGGATCATGTCAAGTTGACAGCATTAACTACCATAATTGAGACAGGAAGAAGATGGCTTTGGGATCAGAGTGACCTGGACTCAAATTCTACATCCATCGCTTCCTAACTGCAGAGTCTTCGGCAAATATTTAAACTCCTTATCCATGAGATAGTAACAGCATCCACAGGGAGGATTTAATGAAGAAATTACTTAGGCCTCGTGGGTTGTCATCATCCTCAGATACTGTAATACAAGATGGGTGACTAAATTTGACTTGATGTTTCTCTGCCATGTGGTACCTCTGGAGCAGTCAGTGGGTAGAGTTGCACATGTTTGTCACAGCACAAAGGCACCCAAGTGGACTCCCCAAGCTGTGAATCTTCATATAGGACCGTTTGCCCAAAGGAAGGTTACCTTGGCCTGCTTTGTGCAAAAATGCTGAATGGGCTTACATTGCCTCTACCTGGGAGAAAAAAATGCTGGTCACTCAGAGAAAGGCATTTGGTTTTGTAATGAATTCTTCCAACTAGTGCCAAATGTGAAGAGAAAAGGAATTCCAGTTCATAGTTTCAAAGCAGTGGGCCTGATTTGAAACAAACCATATTGTTTTAAACCATGTGATTATTTCTTTTTGGTTGACTCAGATCTCTAGCCTGAGCATCATGGTGTCAGATTTATTATGAAGTCAGCATGAAACTATCAATTATTCAAATGAACCTGACTGAGCATGAGGTGATACTTTCCCTGGGCCTCCCTTGGGTCCTGGACAACCCTGCACATGTCCACCTAGTATGACTGGCAGGTAGATCTTCAATAGAGTCAAAAACTCTCCTAACAAAGGAAGAAGGGCCAGAGGGCCCCCACTGCTGAAGATGGATGGAGGTCAGCGTGGATACTTTGTGCATCCATGGCTTCTCTGCCCTCCTTTATTCTCACTTCCACTGTGAAGGTGAAGACCAGGGATCCACCTTCCTGACAGCAAAGAGCCCAGGCAGGGCCCAGTTCTGTGGATGTTTGAGAGGGGTGTCAAGACAGTTCCAAAGCCTGACAGAAGAAGGACAGGCAGGTGTGGTGGTATTGTGTTCCCCAAAATATTGTGCACCCTAATAAACTTATTTGGGGGTCACAGACAGAACAGCCACAATATTAAACATAGAGGATAGGCAGTGGTAGCACACGCCTTTAATCCTAGCATTCCAGAGGCAGAAATCCATCTATTCAAGGATACAGCCAAGCATGGTGACTCACGCCTTTAATCCCAGGGAGTGATGGTAGAAAGCAGAAAGGTATATAAGGTGTGAGGACCAGAAACTAGAAGCATTTGGTGGTTAAGTTTTTAGGCTTTGAGCAGCAGTTCAGCTGAGACCCATTCTGGATAAGGACTCAGAGGCTTCCAGTCTGAGGAAATAGGATCAGCTGAGGAACTGGCAAGGTGAGGTAGCTGTGGCTTGTTCTGCTTCTCTGATCTTCCAGTGGTCACCCCAATACCTGGCCTCAGGTTTGATTTTATTAATAAGAACTCTAAGATCCATGCTACATGCAGGGGCAGGCCCAGGACATTTTGAAAGAGAAGAGCAGAGAGACTCCCATTTGGCAAGGGGAGGCACACTGGGGAAGGGAGACTCTGGCATGCTAGATTGCTTTGCTGGGTGTCTCACACTGCCTGCTGAAGGTCTTTCCTCTTTCCCGGGACCACCTTGATAGGAAAGACTAAGTTGCTCCCCATGAGGGTTTTCTTGGGTTCTATCTGCCCTGCCCAATCCCAGGGGAGTGTTCTTGTTGAGGCTAGGAGTGTTAGTCCAGAGGGGTGAAATAGAACCTCTCAGAACTCCAGCTGGGTATGACGGTGCATGCCTGTAATCCCAGCACTAAGCGGCTAAGGCAGGATTTTGGCAGATTTGAGAACAGTCTGGACTTCAGAACAAAGTCCTGTCCCCAAAAATCAATCAGTCAAGCAATTACTAAATCAAAAGTAGAAATCTGGTTGGATATAGGCTTTTCAAACAGGGATGTTTTGTCATTTTGCATGGAGAATGCTAATATCAAGAGCTTGGAAGGAACTGTTGAAGACAGTGGCGTGCGTGTCATGGGGACATGGGTCATCCATCCTGAGTATGATACCTTTCCATGATCTTCCAGCTGCAAGGAAGTGAAGTGTCACTGCAGGATCCTCTAGTCCTGCCTGCAGGACTCAGCAGTCTGGTAGAGATGCCTGGATGCCCATGATTTCACTTGTCTCTGTGTATGCTCAGCAACCTGCATACTGCCTGAGCCCTAGAGGACATCCTGCCTCTGTGGTCATCACAGTAAAGCAGTGTTCTCACACACACTGCAGGCGATCACAAGTTCACTCAAACTTTCTCCTACCCTCCCGTGCTGTCAGACTACCATGGAGCTGTAGATCACATAAGTCTAGCCCTAGAGCGCAATAGATGGTGAACTGTGGTTTTTGTTTGTTTGTTCAGTTTACTTTGTGTGTCCAAGCTTGGAGCAAGCTGGATCCACTGTACTGAATAAGAGTAATGCCTTCTTAACCTTTTGGAGCTGGAGCCATAGGTTCCCCGAGTAGTTAAGGGAATATACGGGTTTGGGGAGGCCTCCAGAGGAAGGTGGTTGGGGGTATTGGTCTCACTGTGCTAAATCTGTCCCTGTTTCAAACAGTCTCATTTTATGTGAGTACTTACTATTTGTCTCCACACTCCTTTGGTCTCTCAAACTAGGACTATCAGGACTATTAGCCCTTTTCCACACTGCAGGATGGTGTGTGGAATACAGAGTGGTGAGCAGAGTAATTGAGTGAAGGAGTCTGGGAGCATTCAGTGCCCCAGAAGCTGTGTGCAATTCAGCCACTTGGGTCTGTGGTAGGTGTGAGGTGTCTACTTTAAAAGGAGGAGCATCCCATTCTTCCCTAATGCCTGGCATCATTCTCCATGCTCATCTCCCTAGAATCAGAGAAGGAATTCAGCAGATGAGATCAAGGCTCTTTCCTAAGAAAGATGTTGTGTTGTTGTTCAAGCATGTGACTCATTTGGTCATGGATTCATTGATGCCCGAGGCCTGTGACAGTGTGGCTGGTAAATAAAAAGCTTTGCTAGGTATTATCTCTGCAGACAGGACTTCAGAACTGTAAGAACAGTGTCATTGAAGAGAAGGAGCAGCGTCCTGGAGGTGACAGAGAGAGGTGTGTGGGGGGGGGTGTATGTATGCATGTGTGTGTGTGTACGTGGGGTAGGGTGTAGTGTGTGTAAGCCAGCGGTCAGCATGAAGTATCCTCCCTATACCCTCTGGCCTGTGAGCTCTGGTAAATTCCATCTATCTCCACCTCCCAAGCACTAGAACTAGATATATGTTCTATGCCCAGCTTTTTACTTGGGTCCTAGGGATTTGAACCCAGGTCCTGATGCTTATGAGGCAGGCATCTTGAGCATCTGCCCAGCCTTCCACCTTCCTTTCGCTTGCCTCACTTGCCTCACTTGTATTTATGCAGAGTGAAAGTTGTGATGGCTTCCTCACAGCCTGCAGGCACCCGAGGGCAGGAGGGGGCAAAAAAGAAAAGAATCTAAAAGGCAGAGGTCCAGGGCCCTCTTCGTAACACTCCCCAAAGAAAGGTACTGTGTGGTGCCCACTTCCTTGCTGATTAAACATCCTGCCAGGCTGCAGGTGGCCAGGAGTCCGGAGGGCAGCTAGGAGGTGGTATGGGGGGATTCATTCTGCCTGAGCTGTGTTCCTCCTACGTGGGGAGAGCATCCAGTGTCAAGTCCCCTGCTTTGCATAGAGAGAGTTGCTTGGAGGGAGTTACCATTGGGGTGCATCTAAACAATGAGACCTCCTGTCTTTTCTCCCTTTATACCTGGCAGTTTTTGCTTTGGGAAGGGAAGGAAAAATGTCAAAACAAACTTGAGGGGAAAGAGCATTAAAATGCCATCATCACCTCCAGTTACTCACCTCCCCAGAAATGCACTGGGTCAGTTCCCCTCACCAAAAACGACCTTCTGGAAATAAGTCAGTTGCCTTTAGAGGATGCTTGCTCTGGGCCAGGCTCCTCCTCCTGTGGTTTACTGGTCCTCACAGTGTGAGGCTGCCTCTGTTGCCATGGAGAGCAGCTTCAGGAGGGAGCAGGGCTAGGAAGAAGAGCTTAGGGCTAAGTCTTGATCCTCTGAAGAAAAGGTTAAGTGAGAGAGGGGGTGGGGGAAGGGAGGGAGAAAGAGGCAGAAAAGAGAGACAGAAGAAAGAACAGCAACAACGGAGAGACAGGGGAGAGAAGAGAGGAAGAAAAGCTGAGGGGCCAGACAGAAGAGAGAGACGATTAGATGAGAGACAGAAGTGAGAGAGAAACCAAGAAACAAAAAGCTTTATTAATGAATGTGTGGTAGTTTTCTTGGGGGCAGATCTTTCTGGAAAGAGGGAGATCTTGGTCACCAAGACCAGCTGGCTTTACAGAAGCATGTGTGGTCAGATGGAATACGCCCTGTGTGTCTCCACCTATTTTTTTTGTTTTGTTTTGTTTTGTTTTGCTAAGACAGCATGCTGTGTCTCCTCTACCTCCCACCTCGTCTAGAAGGAGCACACTTTGTTGACCTTGCTGGACTCCAGTCTGTGCTGTCCAGGTCTCCCCTGTTTTAATGTGTTCCTTCACATAAGGTTCTGGCTGGTGAACACATAGCCTCCTATGACGGTGTCAGCTAAAGGGAAGAAAGGGTCCCTCACAAACATGCCAAACACACGATATTTGGGATTTACCTCCAGATAAAGCATTAAGAGGTGGGGAGTTTGTACAACGTAACCTATCATGAAAGGTGGGTTAGGGTGGACCTTAAGATTGAATTGCATGATGCCCAGATTTTACCACCAAACAATATGGGAGAGGGGGAGTTGATGGGGTTTAGATGAAATAGAAGTGGACGTGGTGGCTAGTACACGTATGGTCCACAGTGTTGTCATTCTGCCAACTTGTAAATAGCATTACACTTGTGCATAGTAAAAAAAACATTTAGGAGCTGATGAGATAGCTAAGGTACTTGCCACCAAGACTGATGACCTGGGTTTGATCTGGGGGACCCACATGGTGTCAGGAGAGAATGGATTCCCCGAAGTTGTCCTCTGATCCCAACATATACATGGTGGCACATTCACACACATGTGAAAAAAAAATTAATGTACTATTTTTAAAACAGTTGTACGTATGTCCTTCAATCTTTAAATATGGATGGAGTCTGAGGGAAGAGACATTGACCTGAAAGAAATAGGCTGCAGGCACAGTGGACAGACACACTGATGGTAGATGTGAGTGGATGGTTTATTCGGAGATGTTCACTCTCATCAAGTATCTCGTCAGTGGTGAAAATAACAAGAGCTAAGCCCTTGAGCATGGATTGTGTCCACACTCACCAGGTCCTCCCTTGCTGATTTTATTGGCCAATTCAACCTCTCTTAATTGCCCACTGTAATGGAAGAAAAGAAACTAACCAAATGACTCTGTTCCTGAAACCAACAACAAAAGCAAAGCAGAGCAGAGCAGGCTACAGTACCTGGGTTGACTAGTCAAAGCATCGCCTCTGTGCATGAGTGGGGGAAAAAAAATTAACCGGACCATAACAAAATGAGAGGCAGCCCTGGGGCCAAGAGACAAGAGACTGGTGTAGCCAGAATGCCTGAGTTCTATAGGATCAGGCTGGGGGACGGGAGGCAGACACCCAGCCCCTGGGAAGGAAAGGTTTAGGGTAAGGGGTAGGGTGAAGTGCTGGGAGGAGCCACAGGCACTGAGTGAGGCTGGGAGAGCTGGCCAGTGTTCACTTTGATATGTTAATAGGCATCTCGGCCCTTTGTCGTGGCTTTCTGAGACCTAACACTTAGGAGCAGAAGGCCTCTGGAATCTGCCTTATCAACTGTATCTGTGCTATCTATAACCAAGCTACATGGCCACAGGCCCCCCCCCCCAAGGACCCATCCTGATGATACTTCCTTTCTCTCCTGTTTTCCCCACGCATGGCTTCCCCTGTGTTCCGTGATTGTATATATTTCCTTGGGGACCAGCCTAATTAAAACTCAAGAACTTGGAAGCCATCTTATTAATATTCATCAGGGGAATTCTAATGATGGTGGAAGTGAGAACCAAGACTCTAGACCCAGAAGTTGGTTCATGTCAAAAATAGGTTCTAAAACTTGGAGATGGGTTTTGTGGATGGAGACTCTAGAGAGTGGGATGCCCTAGATGAAGGTTAGGAGCCTTCACGGAGGCAAATGTGTCCCCTGTGCTGCTGGAAGAGGTCCTCTTGTGGGAGGACTGAGTATGTCAGTGATGCCTGTCACCTCTTAGAGCTCCGAGGAAGCAGCAAAGTTAGACTAGGAATCCCAGTGCCAGCGGCTCTGTTGGAAGGAGATGTTGAATGTCCGGGAAATACCTGACTCCTGCATCAGCTATAAGAAAAATGAACATCAGAAAACTTGCTGGGATCCAGGTGCTGAATTCAGATCTATCCCCACCTCGAAGGTTGGCTTTAAGGGCTCATTAATATGTTCCCATATGCAGGGAGACCTAGGGGAGATGGGACATGCAGCAATAAACACCAACAGTGAGGAAGTGCCCAGAGGAGCCCACATCAGGCAGGGCCTTCACTGTAGATGGGTGGATAAAATAGTGTTAAATGGGATCCTTCAGAGGCTCTGGCAACCAGCCTTCCTGAGGAACGTGAATGTCCCAAGGCAGATGCTGGCATATTTGAAGACCTCTCTTAGGTGAGAAGGAACGGTGTGTGCCATAAGAAGCCATTCTGCCATTGTCTTTGGTCTCCCAGGCTCTTCCTGCCCTCTCTTCCTCATTCACTTGCACAACAAACTCCTGTAACCAGGAAGGTCGGGATCCATTAGAGCCACTTTGGCAAACTACTTCAGGACGACAAATTGAGAGGGAGTGTCTGCTGTCCCCTGCTGGGCTCCATCATCTGATTCTTTGTCATACTGTCCAGTCACTTCCTCAGCCCCCTAACTTAGTCCTTCTCATGCCCACGGAAGGCTAGGGATGAAAGGCTGCACATAGCACAATGTCAGTGTCTATGGATGTTGAACCTCTTCATGCCGGGTGAGTTCTTTTGAACCTGTGACTGGATTTTAGACAGCTACTTTAGGAACTTTTTGTATGTTAATAAAGTTGCCTTGAGGTCAGAGCAAGCCAGAGCAGAAGCTGGGCGGTAGTGGTGCATGCCTTTAATCCCAGCACTTGGGAGGCAGAGCTAGGTAGATCTCTGTGTGTTCAAGGACACAGCCAGCATGGCAAACACACACCTTTAATCTTAATACCAACCATAGAAGACCTGGAGGTCTGTACAAACAGGCAGTGATGAGGTCATGTGGCTGGGTTTACAACCAATGAGAAAACAGAACAGAAAGTTTTTAAATAGACAGGACACACAGAAGTAGGTCTCTGGTGGAGAGGAAGAACAGCAGAAGCAGTGAGGGGTAAGGTTTTCCGCTCTTGCCCTGACCTCGTGGTTTTTAACTCTGAAAAAAAAAAAAAAAATTCAAAGTACCTTTAGTCCTATAACAGCATGTCTTCTCTCTCAAACTGATTATTGTTATGTATCTATAGCCATCTGAGTGAAATAAAGACACTAACTGTTAAAAAAAAAACAGTAGCCACCGGTGCCTCTGAAACTTTCATTTGGGGCTGGGGAAAAAGCTTAGTTAATAAGGTACTTGCCATGCAAGTGTGTGGATTGGCGTTTGAGCCTGTCACCCACATAAAGAAATCATGTTGGGGGGCTGGAGAGATGGCTCAGAGGTTAAGAGCACTGACTGCTCTTCCAGAGGTCCTGAGTTCAATTCCCAGCAACCACATGGAGGCCCACAACCATCTGTAATGAGATCTGGCGCCCTCTTCTGTGTACATAATAAATATAAATAAATCTTAAAAAGAAAAAAAAAGAAAAGATATCATGTTGGTGTGTGCTTAGGATTGAAGTCCCTGGAGAGGTGGGGACAAATGGATCCCTAGGGTTCCCTGACCATCCAGTCTAGCAGAACCAGTGATCTCCAGGCCAGTGAAAGAGCCTGGCTCAAAAACAAAACAAAACAAAAAAACAACCAAAGTGGATGGTCCACCCAAGATAGCCCTCTGGCCTCCACACATGTGCATGAACACATGAGTGCATGCACATGCAACGATTAATTTTAGTGAGTTAAATATTCAGCTGGCCAGTCACACTAGCAGCATTTCTCTTAATCATAGGTACGCTAGTGACTGCCATATTGGATAACACAGACACAGAACATTTCTATTGTCATGGGAAGTTCTGTGGCTACACCACTCCTGTTCCAGGGGTCATCAGGCCGAGACTTGATTCTTGTGCACCTTCTTCTGCTGCAGAATTTAGTTTTCCTGGAAGACATCCACACCCATTCTCTTGTGTGTATCTGTGCTTTCCCACTCTGCCAGCAGAGTTCAGTGGAGCGATGGAACCATCTGGCCCACAAAGTCTAAAATAGTTACTATCTAGACTAGGCAGTTTCCCAGCCCAATTTTACGTGTTTTTCTGAAAAGTATGCACAGCTATGTGCGTACAAATGTTACAGTTTCAGGAATAAGTGAGTGGCTTACTCCTATCCATGTAGCAAAGCACAGGATACAAATGTCTTTATTATTTCTTTCCAGAGTCTTCAGACACCAACCTCAGATGATCAGAATCCACAAGAGCAGAGGGTCACACAGCATCCTCAGTAGTCTCTGAGTGCCGCTGACAGCCCACTTTCACTTAAGAATAAAGCCATTGCACCTACTTCATGTGGCTTCCCTGCTTTTACCTCTTCTGAAAGGCTGGATTAGAGGGCTGTTGTTCTGCTCACTATCAACACATCTCAAGAGAAAACTGTCACTGTCCAATTTCCATCTTATCTGATGGTTTTGTATTTGTCACGAGAACACCTTCCTTTAATCTTCTTCCAGCCAGTCTCCGTGTCCCCAACACACACACACACACACACACACACACACACACACACGCATGCACGCACACGCGCGCGCACCCCTGCAGATGTGGCTCATGTCCTTGCAGGTTGTGTTGATTCTCACGTTGACTGAAATGGAACTTGTCTCTGCATGTGTGTCGCTTGCCTAATGTTTGTTGGTCACAGGAAAATGTTGTTTGGTGTGAATAACTAGTGTAAGGGAGGAAAATTGAATCAGGAGATTGACGGTGACTAAAATAGAATGCTTTTGAGGTATGCAGGGGTCAGTTCTTTCCACCTTCAGAAAGGTCTGACATACACCAGTACCTACACGCATGAGTACCTACACACATACACACACACACACACACACACACACACACACACACACACACACACACAGAGTGTCTTAAGGTTACTATTGCTGAGATGAAATGTCATAACCAAAAGCAACTTGGGGAGGAAATGGTTTATTTGGCTTACTGTCCTGAAGCACACACAGTCTGTTGAGGGAAGTGAAGGCATGAACTCAAACAGGGCAGGAACCTAGAGGCAGAAGCTGATGCAGAAGCAATGGATGGGTGCTGCTTACTGGCTTATTCCTCAAGACTTGCTCAGCCTGACTTCTCATAGCACCCATAACCACCAGCTCAGAGGTAGCACCACCCACAATGTCTGGGCCTTTCCCCCATCAACCACTAAATTAAGAAAATGCCCTGTAGGTTTTGCCCACAGCCTGATCTTATGGAGGCATTTTCTCAATTGAGGCTCCCTCCTCTAAGATGACTCTAGCTTGTGTAAAAAAAAAAAAAAAAAAAAAAAACTAGTTTGTGGTATAAAAACTAGCCATAGCCAGCATACAAAGTTTAGCCTGAATGCCCAATTTAAATTTCTAAGAGGACATATATCCAACTGAAGCCAGGGGGTGGGGGGGGCACCATGAACAAAAGTTGGCACAATACTACCTTGAGCCCCCAGAGTCCCCAACCTTACTGTCTACTCGTGGTCTTCAGATTTCGCTGTTACATTTTACCCATGTGTGGTAGTAGATGCTGTAATTCCAACATTCAGGAGGCTGAGACAGGAAGATCTTAGGTTTAAGGCCAACCTGGGATACACAGTAAGGCCCTCAGGATGGAAGGAGGAGAAGAGGGAGGGAGGGGCCAGAAGGACAGGCTTTTAGATTACAGCTCTCTTCATCCAGGAAGAACCTAGCCCAACAAGTTCTTCATTTCCACTAAAGACTGTTTTTATTTTTGGTGTTGTTTGTTGTTTGTTTTCAAGACAGGGTTTCTTCTGTGTAGCCCTGCCTAGAACTGGCTTTGTAGAACTGGAACTCACTCTGTAGCCCAGGCTGGCCTCAAACTCACAGAGATCCACCTGCCTCTGCCTCCCAAGGGCTGGGATTAAAGGCATGTACCGCCACTGCCCTGCTTTAAGGGGTAAAGCTTAACTGACTCATAGTGTCCCCAACACCAGGACAAGCTAGGAAATCCAGTTAGTAGAATAATGAAGAACGATTGATGTTTTGCTGGTAGTTCTTCAGAACACGTTATTTACACAAGAACCAATTGTTTAGAAACAAATCAGGATGGCTGGCCTATGCTGGTACATTTCCCTTTTTACAGGTGATTAGTAGGAAGATAATGGAGAGGCTCAGAATTCCATATTTGGCATTGATAATTAGAGAAGCATAATTATAATGGGACAATAACAGCACATATAATTAAAAAAAATAAAACAAGAGGGATAAATAGCTGGGCACAATGGCTCATACCTGTAATACCAGCACCTGGGAGGCTGAGGTGGGAGATGGCTCCAGGTTCAAGCCAGCCTGGGCTAAGTAGTTCCAGGACAGCCTGTACGACATAACAAGACCCTATCTCAGGGAGCGGGGGGAGCATGAATAAATCAAAGAATACAAAAGTAAAGTAATATGAAATGGTTAACAGCCAACAGCATTTATGTCAGTAAATGGAAGTCTTTATCATCCAACCCAGGACTTTATTTCCATCTAAAATACTTTAATCAAAAAAGCAAATTTTAGAAGTTTCAATATTAATATGATTACTAGAATAAAACTTGAGAAGAAAAGTGTTGATTATTTTATGAATGGTGCGGTCCATAATGAATGAATGTTGTACTGTAGAACAATGCAGGAAGCAGAGTGTGTGAAAACTGTTACAAATTAAGGGAAAGATAAACATGTAACTCTAAAAATAGTATATCATGGTCATCAATAGCTCAGGGAGTCCAAAGCAAGTCAAATTTAAATATGCTTAATGAGGTTAACTTTTTGCAAATTTAACATTTTATTGATTCTTTGTGGATTTTATATCATGCATCTCCATCCCTCTTATTTCCCCATCCCTTCGCATCTCCCCTCTGCCCTTCCTTGCAACCTACCTCCAAGATAGAACGAAATAAAATTTCAAAGAAAAGAAAGAAGAATCTCATCATGGAAGCTGTGTGTGACACAGTGAGTCATACAGTTTACCCTTTAGTCCATATATCTTTACTAGCAAGTGTTCAGTGCAAAGAGTCTGGTTTCGGGCCTCTGGTTTCTGCTATACTATTGATACTGGGCTCTCACTAGGACTCCTTTTGGATATCCTGTGGTTGCCTTTTGTCTTAGGGATCCTGCAGCTTTGGGTCTGTGGCACTGGCCCCTTCATGTGTTCTAGCAGATCATAGATGGGGTAGCTATTGGGAAGGGCCAACTCATAGCTCTAGTCTGAGTCTAGGTGATTGCTGAGTTGGTCAGCCCCCCAGCTCTCTCTGATCCTCAGAACCAAGGTGAGCTCTCCAGCACTGCCCCAGCCAGCTCACCCTGTGCAGTAAGCAGCAAGGGACAGGGCCAGTTTACCTGTTCTCTCACCTACACCTCCAGGGCTAGCTCTACTGTGCTGCCCTGGTGAGGTGCAGGGCCTGCTGTCCCGAGTGCTACAGCTGATGAGGTGCCAGGCCAGCTCTCCCACCTGCCACAGGTAGTAAGGGGTGGGGAATGGACATCTCTCCCTCCCTCACACCACCCTATGGCTGATTAGGGGCAGGACCAGATCTACCTTTCACCCTTATGTTTTTGGGAGCATCTCACCCATTTCCCTATTAACAGGGTCAGCTCTGTCCTGCTGCCCAGGCAAGGTACAGGACCTGCTTTCCCTAGTGCTACAGCCTATGAGGGGCAGGGGCAGTTCTCCCTAGTGTGGCCCTCAATGAGGGGCAGGACCAACTCTGTACAGCCCTATCCTCACAGCCATTAGTAGTAACAGGAGCTACCAACAGACCGAGGCTGCAGCAGGGCCACAGGCCCAGACATGGCCCTTGGCAGCAACCCAGGCCTGGACATCACCATGGCCCCAGGTGACAAGCAGGCCACCCACCTCAGCCCACTCTTCACTTGCCTTCACCTCCTCAGATCTGCTCTTCTCTATAGGACATAAGCCATTCTCTCTCTCTCTCTTCCATACCCCACCATATATTTGCTCACCATAATAGTATCCAACTTCCTGGCACCACAAGACACCAGGCAGACCCTTGTTTTCTCCTCCCTACCCAGGGCAGAAAGCCCTGGGCAGGCCATGTGGGTCTTTTCCCGCTCAGTCTTAATTGATAAGGTTAATTTTATAACTATAAACTAACCTTTCTACCCAAGAGGTGACATAATCTTTTCAAATATTGAGAGATTATTTATAAGACGCATTCTATATTGAACCAGAAAAGAAAACCTTCAAAAATTCAAGAGAACTTGTCCTTCATAACCATAAGATCTGGGGGTATAAATGAACAAGTTAAGCCAAAGTTTCACTTACTCTCAGAGTATTGAAACAAAGGTAAAGAGATGGGGTGTGGCTGAGTCGAGCACTGCCTAGCATGCACCAGACCCCGGGTTTAGTCCCAGCACCAAAAGGAAACAGTACACAAACAATTTCATGTCTGAAACAAAGTTACCTTCAAGAAAGAATAGCGTGAAAAGTTCAAATATGGATTTCATAGGAAGTAACAGCACAGTTCAAACCTACACAGCAAAATGAACGGCTCAAGACGATTATAATATATAGTACAGAAATAATCAGGTTCAGGTAAAGGTTGGAGGAAGGCAGAGGGTTGCTAATAAATTCTAAATGCAGAAAAATAAAAGATCCCTTAGGTTGAGCTCATTTGATCATTTAACAAGAAAGAATGAACATAAATGCAGCCCCTAAATCAAATTAATTTCAAGAAGGCCTAAGACAGGACATAAAGTCAGCAAACAGAAATGGGCTTTTCTATATATGGGGGGTAAGGAAAATATGCCATTCTTTATACCTTTTTAAAAGATGCCTGGGAATAAACTTAACCAAGAAGGTGAAAGACCCCCAAAGATGAAAACATTAAGACAGTGAAGAAAGAAATTGAAGAAAACACTCACTAGACAATGGAAAATCCTCCCATGCTCATAGATTGGCATAATTAGTATTTTGAAAATGCCCATGGGACCACAAGTAGTCAACAGATTCTATATAAATTTCCATCAGATTCCAATGACTGGAACACAAGCATTCAAGTGTTGGGCTCAATGTGGGTTCGGTATAATATAGAATGACACAGATCTAATCAAAATCCCTTTTGGTGGATAGAAAAGGATTTGGTCTGGTTTTTGAGGCAGGCTCTCACTGACTAAGCTGGTCTCTAACACACTGTAGAGCCCAGGCTAGCATTGAACTTCTGTTCCTCCTGCCCTGCCTCCTCCATGCTGGGATTTATAGGTGTACAGCACCATATCCAGGAGTAAAGGATATTTTGAACCAAAAAATCCATACAACCAAAGAGAACCAGAGAGTAACCACAGCAACCTAATTCAAGAGGCTAGAAAACAAACTGATAGGGGCTAGCTAGCTTCCATGCCAACCTGGTAACTTCAAATCTTGATCTGGGTCTTGGGGCTAGAAGCAATCCCAGCTGGCAATGCAGAATTCTCCAGGGCTCAGGAATTTGCTGTGACTCCAGGAACCTCTGGAAATGGGCACTGAGGCCAGAGGATTGGCTGAAAGGCAGTTAAAAAAACCTGGCCTTCAGAGCTTTCCTATTACAGGGGAGGTAATGTGGTATCCAAGGTCTTTGTGGCTCAACAAACTGAACAAGACACAGAAAAGCAGTAGTAGACGTGTAGATGTATTAAAGATGAAAGTGAATGCAAAATGGGACACTCTATAGAGCAGGAGCAGCTGGTGCAGGCCCTGGCCCGAGAGCCCCCACCGCCACCCAGTGTGTCCAGGGTATATTAATTACAGAGGACAGGAGAAGGGTTCCCTGAAGGGACAGATCTTTCTTTGACTGACATGACTGGCTTCTCTAGGTCATATGACATTATGTTTACTGTGCATGGACCATTCCATGGTCCTCTGTTATAATCATATGTGTGAGAGATAATCCATATGCATTAGTCCTTTAATAGAGGGGGTTATATAGTTGAAGGAAGGTCCATTTTGATTGCTAGGTTCTGAAGATAACTTTCCTATGACTAACAATTTGACCCTACCTTTGGGCTTCCTTCCCACATTCCATACAGCAGGGAGTCTTCACTCTTACTTATAGAGTGGATTTCTAGTCCTTTCTATGGGTGATTAAGTGCAGGGCAGGTGGGAGACCAGCAGGCACCCTATGCAGGAGTCAGGTCATGAAGAGTTCACACATTGATTGCTAATACCTGATCTCTTCCTCAATGTCCATAGCCACCACCCCAACTCCCCTGCAGAGGTAGAGGGTTAGGTGCTGAAAAATCCCAGCTCTAGAATCACTTGGCCATTTCCCCTGGCAACCAACCTCACTGAGACCATCCATGAAAGAGGCAGAGACCAGATATATACCTCTTACATCATAGATGCTTACTCACCTATGTGTGATCTTGACCATGAGATTTCTCCAGAAGCTGAAGGAAGCCAGTGAAAACTTGAGCGCTGAAATGGCAGGCTGTGGTGTTCACCTGAGCAGTACATACCCTGAAAGGGGAACAATACAGAGACCAGCATGGGCCTGTGAAAGGATGACACACCGATCAATGAAGCTGTCCAGAGTTTTAGACAAGAGGACCAAGGTTCAAGATCAGCCTTGGTTATATAGCAGGTTCAAGGCCAGGGGTGGACAGGGATCAGGCACTGATTTATCTTGAGCCTGTTTGTAGTAAGCATCTCTTCCTTCACTGAAATGTAAGTATTGTTTTTCAATATGAAGATGTAGGATCAGAACCTACAAGAGTGGTGATGTAGCCCGAATCCAGTGTGAGTTTGGCTGTTATGAAGGCCCAACCTTTTAGAAAGAGCTGGATGACCCCATCTCTCACCCAACAAATTAGGGCCTTGGATGATTTACTTTTCTCCCCGCTACAACAAAATACCTAGCAGAGCAACTTAAGGAAGGGAGGGAGGACTGACTCTGGGTGCTGTCCATCATGATGGACGGTTGTGGCAGCGGTAGCACGAGGCAGCTGGTGACCATAGACCCACAGTCAGGAAACAGAGAAAGGTGGATGCTGATATCCAACCCCCTTTCTCCTTTCCATTCAGTCTCCAACCCTAGCCCAGGGATGGTGCTGCCTGCCCCACAGTTAGAGTGTGTCTCTACACTTCAGTTAACCCAGTCTAGAAACTCACGCACGTGCTGAGGTTTGTCTCCTAGATGAGTCTAGATCTTGTCATGTTGACAACATGACCAGCACAGACTTTGACCAAACATGGAGTGGGTGCGCCATCTGACCTAGCCCTGTCACCCCTGTACTTTCTGGACTGACGGAAGAAGATCGAGGTTCAAGATCTGAATTGGGGAAAAAAGTGAAGAGAGTGTGGAGTCATTCTTTAAACTTGAACATGGAGCCAGACAAGAGCCTCCCTGCCTCCCTCAGGCTCTTCTTTGTTCAGGTTTGCTTCCTCTCCATTGTAATCATGGAGCCCGCTGGCCCAAACTTCCCTTGATAAAGAGGCACTGGCTCTCTCCTGCACTTTGCCCCCTGACATTCTGGAAGCATCAGTGTGCTCTGTCCTTCAGTAAGGTTGCCTAACAGTGACATCAGTTGGCCTCCTCCATCACATTTGCTCTTTCTCTGCTCTCTTCCCTCTGGGAAATCTCATGCTCTATGGTTGTGTCGCAAGACTTACTATTGGTGCTTATTTCGACATAAACCATCCCTCAGCCTTTTAGAAAGCATGGCAAAGCCATATATCACAAAGAGTGTCATGGCTGGCCTCCATATCTGCAGTAAAAACATGGTAGCCATGGCTGGAGAGATGGCTCAGTGGTTAAGAGCACTGAATGTTCTTCCAGAGGACCTGGGTTTAATTCCCAGCACCCACATGGCAGCTCACAACTGTAACTCCAGTTCTGTGACAAAACACCAGTGCACATAAAAAACATGATAGCCAGCACATGGGCCATGTGCCAGTGAAACTCAGCAGCAAGATGCCCAGATGTGCACAACTAGGAACTCACACTGATATGAAGCTCCATTAAAAATGGCCGTGTATCTGAAAAACTTCAGCCATGTTTCAAGGGCACAGTAGAGTGAGCCAGTGCCCAGAGAGTCATACAGCTCGTCTCTACCTCTAGGGAAGCTTTATCTGGAACCTCATCTAGTACCATAAGCTATATGGAGCAGAAACATTAGGATTTGTATATGGATTCTAGCCACACTTCTGTGAGCCAGTATGAAGTAGAATGAACAGAGGTTGGGCCCAGAAGGACTTCGGACTGAACATTAGCCTCTGAGCATTAGCCTCTGACCAGGAGATGACCTTCTGAAACACCTGACTTCGGGATGAAGCTCTCATGAAGAGCATTGTGCCTCCCCTCCACACCACCCTCCTAGACCCCTCACCCACACCCTGGCAAGCAAACCCTGGCACGCTCAGTTCAGAGAGTGGTTTTAGGAGCCAGCCAGCCTCCCTGGCTGGTAGCAGGAGCCTGTCAGATTTTGCTTTACATGTCATAGAATCTTTTTTTTTTTTTGTACAGAGATATAAATTTCTAATTTGGCTTTTTCCTTTACACATTCATTTGGCATACGTGCTAAGCACATGCTTTTTAAAAACTAGTTATAGTTCAATTTTGAATTTCTTACTTTCAAAATGATCAGCACCTCACATGCTGATGTATAATTCATTATGCAAACCAAGATCTTGTTTCAGCTTATAAAAAGGAGGGAGGCTGGGCAGGCCTGTGTCTTGTGTGTTAGCACCTGCAAGAAGCCTGCAGTTAGACCTGCTTACTTCCAGGCCCACAGCCAAAAGGGTCTAAATGTCACACCAGAGTATTGGGTTATGCGGAAGTGCTGATACTGTTTACTCAAAAGCATTGGTTTATTGAGCTCCAAACACCCGAAAGTTCAAAATTAGGACCTTGTTAATTAAGGACATACGCTCATCTGGGTTTATAGTGCTAGAAAAACAAGTTCATTTTAATGTCTGTGAAACCAGGATGCATGTTATGGTCCCTCTGGGCCAGGCCACACTTGTGAGGGTGAGGGTGAATGCTCGTGGTAACTATTCCCCCCTTCATTGCTCCATTTGAGGCACTATCTGTGTTTAATGGTATGTGTGTGTGTGTGTGTGTGTGTGTGTGTGTGTGTGTGTGTGTGTGTAGGCATGCGTGGAGATCTTCATATCTCCATCTTCGTAGCATTGGGATTACAGCATGCTCCAACACACTAGGATTTTGTGTGGATGATGGGGATCCAGACTCAGGTCCTCAGACTACACAGAAGGCATTTGACAGCCAGAACCATCCATCTCCCCCGCTCCTGTGTCTAAATTCTTCACAAAGACCTGTGACTCAGCATAAAGTGTCTGCTGAGGGGCTGCAAGCTGAGCTGAGTGGCGGGACAGGAGTGTGGGGTTTGGGGAACAAATGTTCAAAGAAAGAATGGTCTCCACTCCACATTTCCAAGGAACTGCCAAGTTCCATGTGGCAGCAGAGGAAAGACGAAGCTGTCAGAACAGCTGAGCAGGGCTGTGTTTTGTTCCGAGATGCTGCAGAGAGGCTCAGCAGTTACAGCCATGTGCTACAAAGGGAGGGGAGGTGACAGAGCTGTCTAGACACGCCAAAAGGAGCTCTTTCATAAATGGAGAATAATCATTGTAAGTGTGAGAAAGAAGTGTGTCATATTTAATCAGCAGGGGGTTCTTCCTTCTCTTGCTGTTACATAAAACAATAGTGCATACATCTGATGGAATACAGTTGCTTAAAACAGAGAACTAGAATATTCCTTTAAAAAAAAAAACTATTCCACCTACCAGCTGACTGTGAAATGAGGGAACGTAAATTCACTGACAGAATTGTTCAGAGGAAGCGCGCGTTCAGATTGATCAGCCACGACTCTACTCACCCTCAGATAGTCTGACTGGCACAGCCAACGTGTCCTTGAGCCCTAGAGAATGCTGGGAAGTATCCAGTCTCACAGGTGGGCCCAGGACCCAAATCTCCACAATCATGGGACATTTATTTAATACAGATAAGAAGCACAGTGCCCTTCTTCAGCTTCAGGTGGACAATTTGGGCCTCAGGGAAGGAGAAAAGGGGTGAATGGGGGAGAGGGTGAGGAGGGGTAAGTGGTGGAGAGGGTGAGGAGGGGTAAGTGGTGGAGAGGGTGAGGAGGGGTAAGTGGGGAGGCAGAGAGAAGGGGTTTCTGATGGAGCATTTTTCATTGAGTTCTTGTCACGTTTACTGCCCTTGACCCCTGTTCTTAAGATCCTACCCTTACCTCTGTTCCCTCCATTCCCACCCCAGCCTCCCTTGCTTTTATCCACTGCTCTCCTCCCTTCCCATCCTTCTTCGGAACCCTGCAGTGGCAGATGTACTGAGGTGGAAGGGAATGGAGGCATCTATGGGGAAAACATACACCACAAGTGTAGGGCCTTTGAAAACCACTCTAGAAGTTAACTAGAACATTCCACTTCTCAAATCCGCTCTGCTATCCACAGCAGCTGAAGCTCCTTTTGTAAATACAGCTTTACTGAAACACAGCCGGTCCCCTTTGTTCACATCACATGGTTATCTTTGCACAGCAGCAGAACTGAGTGACTGCCGCAGAGCCCAGGTGATGTTTAGTGCCTGGTCCTCCACAAAGGTCTATTGCCTCCTCTCAATCCCAGTACTTGCCAGAATCTTCCATTAGTTCAGTGCTCTGAGAGGTAGCCACAGTGGGTCACTTTATCCCTAGTTGACTTAAAAACTGTTTTCCAGTGGAGCAACTGAGGGGGAACATCTGAGCATTCCTAAGAGTAGACAGACTTTGGGAACTGGCTCCTTCACAGTATCTGGGATACATTGTCATTTGAAAAGTGAGGTCATCCATAACATGCTCATCCAGGCAGATCAGAAAGGGCATATGAGTTCCTGTGGATGTAAGGCCTGTGAGGAACTTGGATGCTGCATGAGGAAAACTCAGAGGGACTCATTTTCTTAATGTCAACTTAGAGACCATGCTCATAAATCTTATTGTCCAATCAATCAACCTGTCAATCAACAATTAAATTTTAAAACAGAAATACAAAATGCTAAAATACTCTGGAAATCAAATAAACACCTTTCATATGTCCCAGCGATTCTACCTCTGGGTGTTTACTTAAGATAAATGAAAGCATATGTCCACACAGACTTGTAACCAAATGCTCATAGCAACCTTCTGCATCCCAGTCCCAACCTGTCCATAGCAATCTCACTGGAAGCTGGAAATATCTCAGATGTGTTTACCATCAGGTGAGTGTTAGACATATGCCCCATGCCATAGAATACTGCTCCACGGTAACAAAGGAACAAGCCACTGATGCACACAGCAAACAGATAAAGTTCACAGGTACAATAGTGAATAAAAGCCAACCACAGAAGACCAGAACTCCACTTACATGGAAAAATCTGTCACAGGTCAGTCTATAGTGAAGTCAGTCAGATGGGCTTGGGTTCTGTCAAGAAGGACAGTTCATGCTTGCTGTACTGAAGTCACCTGAAGGTTTTCACTCTTGAACATCTGGCAGTTGCTTCTGGGAAAGTGCACACTGAGCTCTCCTGCCACTTCTGTGCGATCTCTCCTCCCAGACTCAGAACGTCTTTGTTCATGACCTTGGAACTCGGACTCACTCCTGCCTGCCATTGTTACAGACGCAAGGGGAAAGAAGAACATTGTAAGAAGAATCTGGGGGGTGAGATGAGTCAGGCATGTTTGGGAAATGTGACCTAATATAAAATTAAGGCACTGAACACGCAGTACCTGGGACAGAGTAGAACCAAATCAGAGACCCTCCCTGACCATCTCTCCCACCAGCATAGTTCATGCCATCACTTCTACAGTGTTCTCCCTATTGCCAGTAAATTGGACACAGCTGATGCCACTTTTGTCCAAATGCTTTTGCATGGGCGGCAGCCTTAGCTACCTTCAGAAAACAGTGTAATGGAAACCTTGCTGGCCAAAGAGTTCTTTAGCGTAATACACAATTGTGTAACTTTACCGGGGAGGCATCAAGAACCAGAGAGGACACTAGATCAAACAACTGAATCCAAATAGAAGCTGGTAAAATGATGAGTTTACTGGGATTACCTAAAGGACAGGCAGCTCAGAAAGATGTGCCATCAAAGGTTCTCAACCTCTAGTCAGCCTTCCATCTCCTGTATACTTGAACATCCCTTAAGACCTCATGCAGCTGGGGCATGAGAAGAGTAATGACTGAAATCTCAGGTGAGCATCCCATGGCCCTCATTCCACAAGAGAACATTAACAGTGCCAGTGCCGTTACCATAGATTAGTTATCAGCTTTATCCTTCTGCTGGCTTCATTACTACAAATATGAGCTAAAGCCCTTTATAAGACCAATTTTATTACGGCTGGTAATCATGCCATGCTCCTTTCTCCAACTTCCATTCTTTCCTTTCTTCTATTTCATTTCTTGTGTATGGCATGTGTGG
This sequence comes from Onychomys torridus, assembly GCF_903995425.1. Lineage (NCBI taxonomy): Eukaryota > Metazoa > Chordata > Mammalia > Rodentia > Cricetidae > Onychomys > Onychomys torridus. The sequence goes on along the minus strand of NC_050449.1, from coordinate 96,357,732 downwards.
TGAATGTGCATGTGTGTGTGCAAGCACCCATGTGTGTAAGTGAAAAGCCCAGAGGAGGACATTGGGTGTCCTTCTCTGTAGCTCTTTGCTTCATTCCTTTGAGACATATCTCTTCACCGAACCTGGAACTCATCTCTATTCACCTAGGCTGGCTAGCCAGAAGCCCAGTGGTCTTCCCATTTCTATTGATAGTGCTGGAGTTATAAGTGCTTATGGCCAGGCTGGGCCTTCTCGTGGGAGCTGGAGCTAAAATGTGGGGCCTCATTCTTGCATTTCACATGTTCTGCCCCACTAAGCCATACCCCCAGCCCTCCTATGTTCTTCCTCATCTTTTCCATAGTGTTCCCTGAATCCTGAAGAGGATGAATTGATATGTGTGTTTTCCTGAGCATTTGACTGATTTGCCTCAGTAACAGCTGACATTTAATCTCAGTAGTTTGAATAATTATGAGACTCACAGCTGTTGTCCACTATAAAAGGGAGTTTTCTTTGACTATGGCCTATAGCAGCACTACGTTCCATGTATAAACACAAAATGTTTAGAAGGCAATTTGACAACTATGTTACAACCACTTAACCAAAAAGGGAAAAGTCATTATTTTCTCCACTAAGACCAGTGATTTTTCACACACAGAAGTTTTTTCGTGGCTGGAGAGATGGCTCAGCGGTTAAGAGCACTGACTGCTCTTCCAGAGGTCCCGAGTTCAATTCCCAGCAAGCACGTCGTGGCTCACAACCACCTGTAATGAGATCTAATGCCCTCTTCTGGCCTGCTGGGACACATGTAGACAGAATACTATATACATAATAAATAAATCAATCTTTCTTAAAAAGGAAGTTGTTTTTTTTTTTCCTGGATTAAAGTAGCAAATGTGGGTTCCTTCCAGTGGAGTACACTTTAAAGCCAAGCAGAATGTAGTTGGTTGTACCCTTAATCACCATGCCATTATTGTAACAGTTATGTCACTCTTATACCAGCAAGCACTTATTACTGGCATGTTGATAGTATACCATCCATAGCTGAGCACGGCCACTCTCCCCCAGAAAACTGCCTGGTGCCTTCCAGCACTATGAACATCATCCAGTAGGGAAAGTGCCTCCAACTCAGTCCAAACCTGCTTTCTCTATGCCCTGCATCCAGAAAATGAAGTATCTTCACCAACAGGAATTCACTGTCCAGTTCTGGTGTGCACATAACAGTAATGGCTCAGCTGGACCTTCAAGTGCCCCTGTATCTCGCAATTCCTTGTGACACATCCCACCCCAGGGACTGAGATTTTTATTCAATAACAATGACTCTGTATGCGTACCTTTTTTCAACGAGGGTGCCTACTGCATTTAAATTCTCCACTTCTGTTTTTATTGTTCTCTCAGATAATCTTCTGAATCTGTCTATTCAGAGGTTCACAGTGAAACCTCTTTCCAGGATATGAGCAGGATCGCTGAGGGTCCACCACCACCTGCTACAAGTAAATGTGGATTGGTCTTGGGCAGATAAAGAGTTAAAGGAAAAAGTTAACAGTGCCCAGCACAGCACAACAGCGTCTCATCACTTGTCTCCTTGCTTTTCTGCCAGAAGAGCAGTGCGGAGTGCTGCGGCACGGATGGGCACTGCTTTATTTAGCTCTCTAATCCCGTCATTTCCCATATGCAGTCTGGCTTCATTACTGACCACACCGGCTTGTTGAAAGGGCTTTGGACTGAGCAAACAACCTCATTTTCACAGGCTGCCGTTTTGTTTGGATTCAGGACTGCCTTTAAAGTTTGCACCCTCAAGCAAAACTCTCTACTTGAGATAAGTGGGGTACATTCCAGCGGCACATCCACCCTCATTACGTTTCCTTTCGGCCGAGAAATGTGCACAATACACTGGGGAAGAGTAATTTTCCACACCCAGGACAGGCCCAGTCTCTTTCACATGCCTGCTCTGTTTCCATATCGACACACTGTTGTCTCTTACCCTGCTGCCTTTAGGGGTTTCCATAAGTTAAGATATACTTAGCTCCAACATCCACCAAAGCCCAAACGTTCTGTGCATTAATTGAGGATGAGTAAATCCATAATTCAGCGTTGGGCCTCTGCACTCTGCATGGCCCTCTCCCTCAGGCGCCTTGGGCCATCTCACTTGAACAAATGGAATTATTCCCACCCCTTGGGATTACTGCCCTCCCTAGCAAGGGGTGCAACAGAGATTCACTCCTTTGGTGGACTGTTGATTGGGCTTCAGAGCCCTCTAGAGGTTCATGAACACAACATTTAGCCTTTTGTCTTTTCTTTTCCCCTGGGCACTCTGGCTCAACACAAATCCTGTTGTGTTTGCTTTTGTGTGACCCACATGGGCCCCTCCATCTGTCTACTTTTCCATCTCTTCATTCCCTTTAGATTGTTACAGGACTTTTCAAACCCACTTTACATGCCTAAGTTGGAAGCCCCTCCTACCTCATGAAGATCATATCCCATCACCAAGGCCACCAAGGCTCCATACCAGTTCCAAGGCTCCTACTTCTTTAGCTCTCCAGTGAGCACAGCCCTGCCTGGCCTGGTGAAGTAAGTGTTAAAGCCACTTCTCACATGCCCAGTTCCCTCGCTGTCATTTTAATCTCTTTCTGTTCCTCCTTACTACTCGATTCTTCTCAGGGGTTCCAAGTTTCTGGATCCCAGAAGGGGCTAGTTAGCACAGACCTCTTTTGTTTCCTTTATGCCCCCTGTACCCTAAAAAAATAGCCAACATCTTCATCCAGTCCTCCTCCTTGCCTACTTCCCCTCCTGCCAAACCAGAAACTAGCTTGGATCTGATACCCACATATCCTTTGTGGGACATTTCTACTTTATATGGGCAGTTCCTTCTGTATAGACACTTCAGTCTTGTCTCCCATAGCTGGGACCACACATCCACCATTACAGCAAGGAGGCTTGTCTCCCCTGGCCACATGGGGAAAGATGGACACCCTGATATTTCTACCCTCATTCATCTTTGATTCTGTCAGTCCCTGTTCAGCCTCCAAATGTCATGTGACTTTTCCAGTAGATACACAAGAAATGTCTACTCATCCCACATAGGCACCAAAGACCAAAGAATGCCATTGAAGCCCAACCTGGTAAACTAATGGGTTTATTGAGGTTCCTGCAGAAGAATAAGCAACTCACCAAAAGCTACACTACTGAAGAATCCTAACCTCTTGTCTACCTTTGGTCTACTGTATACCCTCGCACCCCACTTGTAGCCCCCTTTCTACTCATAAGAAGAAAGTGTGGCCTGAGGCCTAAGCTCAGTAAATCTTGTTTTGTTCTATTATTTTTCATTACCCACTCCCACCTTGTCCTTTCTTGTTCCTCTTCTTTTTCTTTTTTTTTTTTATTCCCCCTCTTTTCTCCCCTTTGGTTTTTTGAAACACAGTTTCTCTGTGAAACAGTTCTGGCTGTCCTCGAACTCACAGAGACCCGCCTGCCTCCGCCTCCTCAGTGCCAGGACTAAAGGTGTGCGCCACCACGGCCCAGCTGTTCTTCATCTCTCTACTACTACCTTTCCTCTTCCCAGGTAGCCCTCCTTCTACTTGATGTCCTTGTTCAATCTAGATTCCACGATAAAAGAAACGCTATAGCTTGCCTTTGGGAGTCGCTCGGCTTACATAATATGATCATTCTTTGACTTTCTTGGAAATGACATGACTTCCTCTGTGAGGCTAAGCATCACTCCATTGCACGTGTGTGCACATTTTGTTTACCCCTTCATCTGTTTGTGACCACCTGGCCTCACTCCATACCTCATCTATAGCCAATGGTGCTGTGATAAACATGGCTTTATCTGCAAGTGTATCTCCTCTAAGCTGGCTTTGATGCCTTGGGGATAAACCTGGAAGGGGTGTAGACGGGTCATACAGTGTTGGGTGGAGCAAATACCACTGCAGTACAGTAGTCCTACTTTTCATGTTTTGAGAAACATCCTTGCTGATGTCTGTAGTGATGAGATGAATTCATATTCCTATCAACAGTGTATAAATGTTCCTGTATCTGTCCTCCACCCCCAACACCGCCAGAATGTTGTGTTTTCTTGATGATGACCATTCTCACTAGGGTGAGATGAAATCTAAATGTAGTATGCTTCCTTTTTATTAGCATAATATTAATTACACCTTCACATAGGTTTGATTTACACTTTCCCAGTGGCTAAAAATGTTGGATTTTTTTTTTCATGTACTTGTCATTTTTAATTAAGTGGGCAGCTGTCTCTTCATTTCCTGTTTATTGGATTATTTGTTCTTCTGGTGTTTTGGGGTTTTTTGTTTTTGTTTTTGTTTTGTTTTGTTTTGTTTTTTGAGTTCTTTATATATTCTTCTCTTCTCAAGGTGCTTTTGTCACGTATGTTGTCAGTTCATGGAAAAGGTAATAGGATTCTTTTGCATGTGACAGTATCACATTTGTCTGTCCTTGGTATTATTTCCTAAGCTACACTGGAATCCTGTTGGAAAATTCTTTGCCTATGCCCTATCTCAATGTATTTCTTCTCTGTTTTTCTTGAGCAGTTTCAATATTTCAGGTCTTATAGTTAGGTCTTTGGTCTGCTTTGAATTGTTTTTTGTGTAGGGTGAAAGAAGGTTTCAGTCTTCCCCATCCAGCACCATGAGGAGGCCACTGTAGCAGGAATTTTAACAAGTCTTATTAGTAAGAACAAACCTGAGGCCAGTTATTGGGGTGAATGCTGGAAGATCAGAGAAGCATAACAAGCCAGTTTCCTCACCTTGCCAGTTCCTCAGCTGGTCTGTTTCCTCAGACTGCAAGCTTCTGAATCCTCATCCCAATGGCTCTCAGCTGAACTGTGCTGCTCCAAAGCCTGAATGCTAAACCAGCCAAAATACTTAACTAAATGCCTAACTCACTATGGTGCCTGGTTTTCACGTCTTATATATCTTTCTACTTTCTGCATTACTCCCTGGGATTAAAGGCTGGGTTTCTGGGATTAAAGGCGTGGGTCACCATGCCTACCTGTTTCTAAAGTGGCCTTGAACTCACAGATCCAGCTGGCTCTGCCTCCCAAGTGCTGGGATTAAAGGCATGCACCACCACCGCCCAACTTCTGCTATGGCTTACTCTTCCCATTTTCTAGCTGCCATTTGTGGCTCTGTATCTAGTGGCTGCCTGTTCTCTGACCAGATAAGTTTATTTCGGGGAACACACAATACCACAGGCCACCTTTTCTTCAGCCTCAAGTTTTGGCCTCTTGCCAAATATCAGGTTGATCAAGTCCGTTACTTCACAATGGTCATATCCACCCCTCAGTGCACACTCTTCTCTGGACTCATGTCCCTCTTTGTGATCTCACTGAAGACCAAAGGCAGAAATGGGGCTTCACCAATTAAAATAGATCCATTTGGTAGGAGCCCAAAGGAAAACAAGACCATAAATCCACAGTAGAAAACAGCTATGTGAATGTCAACTCTTTCCACAAAGTCTCCCCTGGAGTGCAGTGTCCTCAGGAAGCAGATTCACCAGGAACCTGCCCTCTTGTCGGGGCCTGCCTGCTGCTCCTGCAGCTTTCCCTCAGTTTCTTGACCTCAGCTGCCTGGCTGTCCCACGTTCAGTCGGAGCTGAACACAGGACCAACCAGGAATCACAAGCATGTCTTTGGAGGTCATGCTTTCCAAATGCAAATTCATCTTCCCAAGGGCAGATGGTTCCCCATTCATTTGTTCTTGGCTTGCTTTAGATTCAAAGGGTGCAGAGAGCAGGGGAGCCAGCCAGCCAGAGGGCATGATACCCAGAAAAAGCCACATCCAGGGAGCCAAGCAAGATGGGACAGGAATTGGCTACAGGGCACTTGTTCGTTTCTGTCAGATTTTTCTGAGTGCCATTCTGTGTGGCTCCCCACTCTGCCCCATCCTGGCCACAGGTGTGGAGTACAAAGTTATCTTTTCTACAAGAACCAGAAACTAGTTCTGAACTCCTGAGGGCAGAGCCACCTAGAGTTTGCTGGTCCCCTAACTCAATCCATTCAAATCTGAGACATTTGTTACAATAGGTCTCCAGGCACCATTGATGCTGTTGGTGAGCATGCTCAGAACATTCCCATGACAGAACATCAAGCTCGGGTATGGTGCTTATAACACTCTACCTTGTTGTTTAGAGTCAACACTTAGACCAGCGCTGACCAGAAGAAACACAATACAAACCCCAAATACTATTTTAAATTATACATGATAAGGAAGATTACTTTTAGTGATATATTTTAATTAGTTTGTACCAGTATGCCCAACATGTTGATATCTCAGTGTGTAATGAATGCAAAATGTGAGGGAATAGTCTACTTTTATTTTCATACTTTAATTCTTCAAAATTGAAGAGGAATTTATAACTCATAGCATATAATGACATTATGAATGTTAGTCCCATGTTGCTGGTGGCTCTCATATGAACAGTGTGGACTCTAATATCACTCTGTGCCAAGCAGTGTTATAAATATGGTATATGTTAACTTCAGATCCTTGCAGTAAGCCTCCAGTGAGGACACTGTTATCATCACTTTATGGTGAGGAAGCTAAACCAAACAGAGCTCAAGTAACTTGGAAGCAGAAGAGAAATCTAATCACTGCAGTCAGGGTCAGCCATGTTCCTGTAGCTCAACCGCTATTCCCCTGGAAGACAGAGAAGGATCATCATTCCTTTGTGCCACTCCACACCAGGCAATGCCAGCAATTGCCAACTGATGAATGATGAGAGAGGGTGATAGGACAATGATGATTTTTCCAAACTTGTTCAACCAATGGGATATGACTGAGTGAGAGGACATATTTGGGGGGAGTAGGAAAGAATCAGTGAAGGACATCTCAGAGGCAAGAAACCAGCTCTCCACCCCACAACTAGAAGGGGGGAGCAGCCACCTTCCAACACTAAAGAGAATGTCTTCAAGAGAGGACAAGGGCCCATCTCCTAGGTCTCAGCCTTAGCATAGGGCCTAGAGCCTTTCAAGAGATGTGTTTCAACTTGGGTCACAGTCTTGCTCTCTTGGATTCTACTCCAACAGAACTTTTAAATTTGTGCCTAGAATGCAATCCAGACAACAGGTCAGCCTCAGAGAGCCTGACCCTGCAAGATCCAAGGCCATCCTCTTGTCACCCGAAGGCCTGCTGATCTGACTCCTTTGATCAGGTGAGGAGCTCACTGTGAGCAGTGATCAAGCTTACACTATACAGGTTTACACCTGTCAGCATCCATAGCTAGAAGACAGGGAAGGAGAGTAGAAAGGTAAACACGTTCACCTTTGTGTGAAGGTGTACACACCATGGCTCAGACTGAGTTTGTAACCCTGAACAAATCCTTAACTTCCCTGAACCTGAGTTTTAAGAGAAGAAGCACCCACCTCACAAAATTTTGTGAATACTAAATGAATTTTCAAGAGCAAAATACTTGGGGCCATTGTGGGTACATGTTCCTGTTCTGCACCCAGCATACCATAAACGACTTCCCACACATGTATTGACATACGTTTCTCAGCAAATGATATAAATTCTCCTGCCAGATTGCATTTTATTGCCCATGGCAGGGGATGAGGTGATGGGCATCATCCATGACTGACATCAGAATAGGTTTATCTGGGAAACACAAAGCACATCCCCTCAGCTTAATGCTCCATTTGTTGACTACGTGAATGAAGAGACCGGCAGGTGTGGAGGGGGAGGGGTAATAAGAGGACTCAGGTGTCTCTGCTCCCAGGAAGCCTTCTTGGGTTCCCTCTAACTTTTATGGGTTCCACTCAAGAGTCGCCCTGAATTATGATCAGACTTTCTGAATTATCCTAATACCATCTCTCATTGTGCTCTCCTCACTGTGTGTGGTGGTCTTGTTTCTTCAATTCAGCATAGGGACAGTGATTTATTACTACTGCCACCAGAAAGTGACCTCCGAGTCCACCTTGAATCTTTCGGGTACCCAAATCCACAGACTTACAGTCCATACAGAGACGTGAAAGATGGAAGATTGGAACTTCGATGATCGTGTGGGAGATGGTTAAGATTTTCATCTTACAATTTTGAGAGGATTGAAAGGAATAATGAAAATGTTTAACACAATGCCAGGCACACTATATCTTCATAAATGGAAATGTAGCTTTACTGATGGCATCCATGTTGGTCATCATAAGGGTTTGGGAAGGGAGAGTAAAAACTGGAGAAAATGAGTGCACAGCAAGGAAGACAGAGTTTCCGAATTCAGTTGTGGAATCCAGCTCATGCCCCAAAGAGAAATTAGACCTTGGGGTGTGGGTGTCCTGCCTGGAAGTGGGAAGTGGCATGAGGTGACCCAGAAACACAGCTGTGTTGACAGAGCAGCTTTGTTCCAGACAAACTGTAGCAGGCGGTGAACCTTCAGCAAGTATGACAGGCGGGGCCAGACAGCCTTGCAGCCAGCCTGATCTATGTGAGAATGCAAGCAACACTCAGGAGAAGCCTGGGAGGCTCAGGACCTGGCAAATACCAGAGGAAGCAGCCCCTCTACCCTTCCGCCAACTTCCCTCCACCTGCTCCCTTCTCCAAGACTTTGCCACCAACCTGCCAGCTGCCAGCCAATTCATGAGGCTATTACAGCAAATGTTGTTCCCATGTTCGCCTTAGGAAAGGGATTCTGGGTATGAACAAGCCAGGGCTTTGAGTCTTTTCCCACTCCTGTGTTTGGAGAATTGAAGCTGAGGGTAGCCAGGTGTTATCCTAGGACTTCATGAAGTCCTTGGGAATCATGGAGGAGCCTCCTGGATCACATCCCAAGATGTGATTGTAGTCTCTGAAGGAACTGATATATTGGCCTGTTAAGCCAGATGCTTATGTCAGCAGTAGCATGGAGATATTGCCCAGCACTGCCGCCAATAGCCTGCAGACCTTCTATCCAGCTGTAGAGACCTTCACTTAAGTAAAATGAGAACTCTGTGCTACAGAAAAGAATTTCAGGAGGAGGCAATGGGAAGCAAAGTTAATGGGTTTGTTAACAGGATAGTTCATACTATAGAACTGATCACTGGGACACAAAGTTAGAGATACATAGATAAACACACACACATGGATGTGGGCTTCTCAAGAGAGTCATACTTCAAATGCCTTTTCAATTACTATATATGTGATTTTGTGGTCTTTTACATTTATTGTGTGTGAACACATATGGATATGAATACGTCATGGAGCATGTGTGGAGGCCAGAGGAGAGCTTATGGGAATTTGCTCCCTCCTTCCACCATATGGGTCTCAGGGATCAAATTCAGGTCATCAGGCTTGGTGGCAAGCACCTGCTGTGGATATTGCTCTGTATAAATAAAATGTTGATTGTCCAGTAGCCAGGCAGGAAGTATAGGTGGGACAAGGAGAAAAGAGAATTCTGGGAACAGGAAGGCTGAGTCAGAGAGACTCTGCTAGCCGCCACCATAACAAGTGGGATGTAAGGAACTGGTAAGCCATGAGCCATGTGGCAACTTATACTAGAAATGGGTTAATTTAAGATATAAGAACAGTTAGCAAGCAGCCTGGCACGGCCATACAGTTTATAAGTAATATAAGTCTCTATGTGTTTACTTGGTTGGGTCTGAGTGGCTGTGGGACTATCGAGTGAGAGAGATTTGTTCCAACTATGGGCTAGGCAGGACCAGGAAAACTCCAGCTACAAGCACCTTTACCAACTGAACCATCATCACCCAGGCTGTTCTGTGACTTCTAAGTTACATTATTCAAAGGATGTAGTGCACAATGAGATTTAATAGTAGTCTATTATTAGGCTAAGCAAAGTTTTAATAGTAAGTAGAGTTTAAAATTAAAGGAGAAAATGGGACTAGGGAGATGGCTCAGTAAACAAGCATGTAGATCTGAGTTCAAACTCCCAGAACCCACATAAAAGCCACGCACACAGTATAAGCATCTGTAATCCGAGAGTTCTTGCCAGGAGATGACAGTAGAGCCAGGAGAATCCCCAAAAGTTCACAGGCCAATGAACCTGGCATGCACAGGAGCAGGGGGTAGGGAAGCCAACAAGGTAGAGGGCAAAGACCCACATCCAGGGTTGCCCTCTGACCGCCACATGCACACTGTGACATTTATTCATATGCACATATGCACACAAATAAAAAATAGTAAGCATGAAATATATGAGCTAGTTTACTGGTTTGTCTTATTGTAAATGATATTACTATAAGACAGTTTTATAAGGTGTGTTATCTAGATTTGTAGATGAGAAAGGAGTGCTAATCTAGTTCAACTCAAAGCCATGAAACTGGTGGCCCTAAGTAAGCATGTTACTGTTTTTAATATCCTTGTTGGAGGTGTCTTTAGAATGGTATCCTAGCTGGGGTTTCTATTGCTGTGATAAAACACTATGACCAAGAGCATCTTGAGGAGGAAGGCTATGGTTCCACATCACAGTCCATCATCTCCATCCTCAGTTTGATTATACCACCTAACCTTATCTTACCTCACCATTGGCCAAACAGCTTTATTATCAACCAGTGAGAGCAACACATATTCACAGCGTACAGAAGGACATCCCACAGCACTGTAAAACACAGAACATTTTCTCTAAAGTCTTGCTTTGGGTGGGGCGGGGCTTGAGACAGGATTTCTCTGTGTAGCCCTGGTTGTTCTGGAACTGACTCTGTAGATCAGGCTAGCCCTGAACCAGAAATCCACCTGCCTTTGCCTCATAAGTGCTGGGATTAAAGGTGTGCACCACCTTGCTTGGATGTCTTACTTCATTTTTGACTGACTTGGAAATGTATATTTTATATATGTATATAGGTACACACACACACACACACACACACACACACACACACACAATTTCCTTTTGGTGAAAAACTTTTTTAATTCTATTTTTGAGATAGTTTCCCTATGTAGCATGGACTGGCCTCAACCTTACAACCTGCCTTTGTCTCCCAAGTGCTGGGATTAAAGGTGTGCACCAGCACACTAGGGATTTGAACCCTTTCTTTTAGTTACTTTGAAATGTGCAGCACATATCATTCACTATAGTTACATGTTTCACAGTAGGTCCCCAGGAATTTTCGTGTCTCACTAGAACTCTGACAGCTCCCCACTGACTCCACCCTGGCCCCTCCGGCATTCTCAGGACCCCCCTCCTGTTAACTGGGCAGAGCCACAGGCTCTCAGGACTTGTTTTCTCTCTTCTGATGTCAAGGAGATGTCTCCTGAATATTGATGATCCTGTCATCTTATTAAAGGCTGCCTTGACCTTTTCTTCCATCTCATTCCAACTCTCCCTTGGTCTGGGGGGTCTTTGAGGGACCCCTCTGCTTGCTGGTACATGCTCCTCAGCTGATTTTATTCCCTTCTAGAACTGCCTTGCAGGAGGCCACACCTTCGGTCTGCAGGGACCAGTTTCTCCTAGCTTTATTCTGTCCTGTATGATAGGAGCTTGTGACACTCCTGTGTTTCCCTCTTCTTTGGGGGTGGGAGGGTGGGGAACCTGTACCTGTCACAGAAATCACAGAGCTATAGAAAGAGGAAGGCAGAACCCCTGTGTTGAAACCCAGGATGATCACTTAGTACCACATGGGGTGGTATTTCATTCATTATTGTTCCTAGCAAACCACTCAAACTTAGGATGGGAAACTGTAATTATCTCTCATTCCATTCATAAAACTGGAGTTTGAAAAGAGGGTCATTTGTCTCTGCCAAAGATTTAGCTAGGTGGTTTGGCTAAGGCCATGGTGTCCACTTCCCCATTGACCAGCATATGGTGCTGGCTGGTAGCTAGAAGTTCACCAGCACTGAAAGCAGGGTTCTGCCTCAGTTCCCTTTCACATGATCCCTTCTGGGCTGCTCAGGTTCCCAGACAGCATGCTCACTGGCTTCTAAGTGCCCCTAAGAACACAGGAAAAGGACCACACCCTTCACGTCTAGCCTCACAAGTCACTCAGCCATAGTCACTGGTCCCACCACACTGAGGGGAGGGAACAAAGCCACCTCTCGATGGGCATGTCAAAGTCACTTGGAAGAAGAATGAGAGGTTTAGATGTGCCATTGTGTCACATTGTGTCCACTGCAGGCAGAGGTTTCAGAGGGTCTCATTCTTCACCAAATATTTATTGTAGCTCAGGTGTTGAGCTAGATAGGAGGATTAGAACATTGAACCTGACATCCCAACACTGGTTGGTGGCTTAGACAGAGCACAGGTGGGAAGTAGACCAAGCCTTGCTTATTTCCATCAGAGAGATGAGCTCAGAGATTAGAAGTGCATGTGCGCGCGCGCACACACACACACACACACACACACACACACACTCACACACCCGCCACACACACAAGGTTCCCGGCAAAGTTGCTTTCTAAGACTCGAGGTAGAAAATGTTTGGGTTAAATCAAAATAACTACAGCAGATAACCAAAGACTGAAAATAAAAGGCTGCGGAGCTGTCTGTGTGTTGCTGCATTTGAGAACACAGGGTTTTAATTATGGTCATTGATAACACTGGTTGTATTCTCAATAACAACATTGTCTTTATCCTACATTCCTCTGCTCATGCAGGACATTTTCCCAAATCAAAAATCCCTCAGTCTTAAGGATCTCTTTCTTGAGTGTCTAGGATCAAAGCCTGAGCTTTCATCCTGAACTGCTGCGTGGCGCCCTCTGGACCTTAGACAAATGGTTTAACCACATGATAGCTTGGAGATGATGGGGGAAACATGACCTGCAAATTTATCATGCTTGTCTATTTCGTGTTCCAAGAAAAGGCCTATGTTCTATGTGTGAGAGGTCAGGAGGAGTCGGGAGAAGTAAGAGAGTGCATGAACATGTACATGGTTGTGAGCACATACATGTTTGACTAGAAAACTTATCAGCCTCCCAGAGCTACAGCACAAGACAAACTCACATTGGCTAGAGGCCACAGGTGTGTCAGGGCACACAGGCCTGACTCACATGGTTTTCTTGCTTGCCTGTGTTCTAGAGACTGTGCTCTGGGAAGCAGTTCCCAGTGGAGTCATGGATCTCATCAGTCCAGCTGTTGAACCTGTGATCTCTGGACATTTCTGGAACCCACCAGGTGACGGCCCCAGTTAGCTCAGAGTACTGAGCAGAGCTTCTGCCCTTCAGCCTGGAGAATGGATGCCCAACTTGATGGGAGGGAGCTTGTGGAGTGTGGCTGCCTGGAGAAGGGGAAACGCCGAAGATCTGTGCTGCAGCTCCTTAGTCAAGGTCAAGAGGCCTGCGTTGCCTCTTCAGCGCAGTGACTCAGTCCTCCTAAACTCAATGATGGCATATTTAATTCTAAGTTATAACCATGCTCCAAAGAACTGGAATTTTTATGTGGTTTTTAAAATAAAATGAGCCTTTGGAATTCAAAGAACAGAACACACTAGGGTCCTGGAAACACACTGGGTGTAAAGGGTTCTGAAAGTTGGGAACATCAGTGGGATTAGCCAGGCAGTGTCCTCAGCTGCTCCCCCGTCTAACCCTGTGCAGCTGTGGTTAGCTGTAAGTCATTTTACTTTTGGGGTCTTCGCCTTCTCATCTGTCAGGTGGAGTTACAATAGTCCAGACATCCCTTTCTGATCAGAAGACAATTTTGGAATTAGGAAGTTCATGTCTAGGCAAGGTTGTAGGTCAGCAAAGAAAACAGCTGGGACCTGACCTGCTGTTCTAGAGGCACACTTTTGTTGTGTTATGAACACATCAACTGCAGAATCTAAATCCCCAAATGTCCAGCATACTTTGTACTGCCCCAACTAGGTAATTTATGGTTTCCTCAGCATTCTGGCATCTGGAAGTCCAAGGTCAAGAGCTAGTATCCACGAGGATCCTCATGCTTTGCCATCCCATGAGAGGAGAGAGGGGAAAGAGGGCCCAATGTACTGCTTTAAAAACAAAAACAAAAACAAAAACACACACCCTCAAAAATGACTATTACATTCCTGCAAACTGAGTCCCAATTGCCTCCTCTTAGGGCCACCTTCCCAATACTGTAGCTTTGTAAGCCAGTGACTCGTGATCCTTGGCAGACCCTTTAAACCATTATACTATGTTCCAGTTTAAAAATAAATAAATAAAAATGCCCACCACGTGTGGTAGCACACAGCCATCGATTCCAGCACTCAGGAGGATTCCAAGTTCAAGGCTAGTATGGGCTACATAATGAGATCCTGTCTCAAAAGAATAAAGAGATAAAAATAAAAATGCTGGTAAAGAGGCTTAAAGCTATAACGATATATTTTGCTGTAGTTGGTCACGAATTTCAGGGTTGACTGGACTCCTTCAGGAAACACTCTTCCTTGGTGGCCATCGAATGCTAGCCCAGGGCTATCTGCAGGCTTCCTCACTGTCACATTTGGTGCCTGGCTGAGGCTAGAGCAGCAGGGACTCCTCAGGAAATCCCCACATGCTCTTTCCTTTGAGGAAGCTATACTCCTAATACAAGACTAACACTGTCCCCGAGAGAAATGCAGAAGGTGTGAGACCTCTACCATGACATGGAAAGGCAGAGTGGTCACAAATGCCCATTTCGGCTCAAAGGAAAAGGAGGTAGATGCCATCTAGGATTAAAAAGGCAGTGGACAGCATACCCTGTCTTATCAACTGGATGTGTAAGGAGAATCCACTGAAGAAGATACTTAGAGTTCCACTTAATTTCCTTATTATTTTGTTTTTATGAATTATCAATATAACAAATGTATACAAACTTTTTTTGCATACAAACTTTTAAACACACAATTTCCAAGTAAGAGAGAAGAACTCAACCTAGAAAATGAATTCCCAAAGATGGTAAATCATGGCCTTTAACCATGCAGAACATAGAGGTGGGGGGTGGAGGCAACAAGCGGAGAGATGTTAGGGGTGGGGAGTATAGCTCAGTAGTAAAGCTTGCTTAGCATGCCTGAGACTGTGGGGGTTCTGTCTTCAGCACTGACAAAAACAGAAAAAGGATATATTAAGTGAAAGTGGCTTGAAAATGTAATCCTTAGAGCCAGGCTTTGCTGAATCCCAGTTCAGCATTCCTCAGCTGTGTGGCCACCAACAAGGTCCACTGGCTTCCTTCTGTCAATTGCAGCATGGAGCTAATAAGAGCACCCCTGTCCAGCTGCTATGAGGACAGATGTGCCTGCAAAGGTTTGCCCTTCCAGCAGCTTCCATGCCTGTGCCAGATGCAAATGCCAGTGCCCAATATGGACTGTGGGCAGCCAACCAAACACACAGGAGGAGGATGCCCTCTCCATCCTTTGAGATGACATGTGCATGGGAATTCTAGGGAGGAGGCCACCTTCTGTGACATCTGGGCACCCATCAGTCTATGGGGCTCCCACTGTCCCCCATTCCCCACACTTATCCTTACTCTGACACGTTTTTGGTTTTTTTGTTTGTTTGTTTGTTTGTTTTTTTAAATTTGGCTCTACATTTTAAGCATGTCAAGCTAGATTTTAGTTTTAGTGACTCTTACATATTTGGAATTAGTCTCAGGAGTCCATTATGCAAATCCATGCAAATGATATGCAAAGAGGCAGTCGCTCCAGATTGTGGGGAGGGGGAGAGTGTAGACCAGTACAAAGGGCCTTGAATGAAAATTTGCATGTGTTAGAGGAGCCCCTGGTTGAAGGCCTTGCACATTCATTGTGAGAGTACACATCACATCCTTCATTTGCTAACCTTTTGTGCTAAGGAGAAAGGGTGTAAGCTCTTGTCTCATCTCCATATTCAAGGTGACAATAAGGTTAAAAGGAGTTGGACAGTTCAACCCTTGTAGCTATTTTATGATACAAATGAAAATTTTTATTTTTAAAATAATGGCTGTGATCCAGGCTGTCTCCTTGTGTGACTTTTCCTGGGGAGACAGGAACAAACGTCTAGACACCCCATTCAGGGCACAATAGCAAACCAAAGAAATGATTCCACCCAAACCTAACTCAGTGAACTGATGGGTAGGAATATGGGCAATTCAAAGCCCCACTTTGGCCTAAATGACAGTTCCAGAAAGCTGCATCCCAGATTCCCTGATGCTTTGGGGCAGGTCTAACCGTCTCCTCTCCCCTTGCAAACATTTGTTACTTGCATAAACCTGGAAAAGTACCACATAAGTTTTCTAAGTTTCATGAGCTCCCAGAGTCTCCCAAATGGCTACACCACACTCCCCAACCAGCCAAGTGCTATTGCACCAGCCACACCACTTGGTCAGCACTCTATACAGTGAAGAGGTTGATTTAGGTGAACTCTAGGGCTCCTCTCTATGCTAACCAAAGCTCAAAGCCCCATGGCACCCAGGAATAAATTTATGCGTGTATAGTAACAAAGATTGGAGTCTAAATGCATGATGGAGAAGAAACTTTACAGGTTGCTTTAGGGAAGAAGGAAATGTCTGGGGAGTCTGGTACCTGAAGAGCAGCAGCAGTCAGGACAGTCACAGGGTCTGTCTGGGGTAATCTGAGCCCCTGTAGGCTCCTAGTGAGGACATCAGGGGAATTTCTTTCTCTAACCATTTTAAACCCCAAGCAGCATAAGCCTTGTGTTCTGATGTCCGCTGCATTCTGCTGGAGGCTTGGTAGCTCTGCTTCCCACTGTGTGCTTGGCCCTGGGGTTAGCTGGTGTCTCTCCCCAAACTCTGTGCTGGTGACTCTGAAGCCAAAACAACATAATATCCTTGGCTCTAGGGCTCAGACTGCCAGACACATTCTGTGTTCCAGCTCGGCGGTCCCCAGGGGACTTAATGTTAACTCTAGCTACAGCAGTAGCCACCCAATGGACATAGTTATGACCTGCCAGCCCCTGGACCGAAGACCTCCCTAACTCAGCCTTGTGATACCCAAAGGGTATGGAAGGTAGGATGAGCACCCAACAAGCAGGGCTGAGGGCGTCTCCTTAAGGCACATTATGTGAGGTGCTCCTAGTGAGACTGGGGTGCTACCATCAGCTCCCAGCTTCCCTGTTTCACCAACCTTAGCCCCCTTGACTGACCCTCACCTCATCTCCCAATGTAATCCACTTACCCACATGCCCTTTGTCTCCATCTCCCTGATTTCAGAAGAGCTCTGATACAAAAGCCTTATACCCAGCTGCTGTACCGAGATAGCACTCTCTGAATGGCTTAAACCAGATACTTATTTCCCCAAAGCTTCTGAAGGCTGGAATTTCAGTATCAAAATAGTACCAGGGTTGGATTCTTGTGGTAGCAGCCTTGGCCCCTCTCCTTGCATCACTGACAGCCTCCCTCTTGCTGCCCTGCCCTCACAAGAGTATCCTTCTGTGACCCTGTTATCACTCTGATGCCCCATCTCTTCTTAGAAGGATACCAGTCAAACTGTGTTATGGTTCATCCTTTGACCTCTGTTCATCTGAATCTCCCTTTTGAATACCTCTCTCCAAATAGTCGCATTCTGAGATTCTAGCATTGGGGTGGGGGTCAGGGGCATTGTTCAGCTCTTAACAGTCATGAGACCAACTTATAGCAGAATGTCCCTCGCACATTAAAGGTTGCCACCACCAAGGACCACCCCCGTGGTGCCAAGCTGCAAGGTTTGTGTTTGTGGGGCTGGAATAATAACCCTGAACAGATCAGAACAAAATAGTATATTGCTGCTGCTGTGGGTACAGCTGATGGGCCTCCACCTCCCCCTGCATCACTGGTGGCTGTTAACTAGGAAAAGCATATGCTTTAGAGACGGCCCTGGCTCCACACGCTCCTGAGACTGTGTGACTGCACACATGTTCCCTTGTCTCCCCGGGCTTTCCCACCCTGTCAGATGGTTGCTAGGATTGACTTGAATGAGCAGAATGTACTGCAAGTGTGTGGGCTGACTTGTGAATGAAAGTGCAGAAAACTGGCTTGCTTAGGGTAGCCATTGGTCCTGGAGACAGTAAGCGTTGTTGCCTCTGCTAAAGACAAGGTGCCCCAACCTCCACAGTACTGGCTTAGCTGTGAATATTAGGTCCAAGGGTTATTCCAAAAACTACCCCATACTGAATGGTACTCCAGGCACACTTCCTCCAGGTTCCTCCCTCTAGCCAAAGTCCCACCATCTCTGCCAAACTCCCATGAATCCCAAGCAGGACCCTGCCTCCCACCGCTAGCAACTTTGCTGCCCATCCCAGAATTCATGTGGGAATCCTACCCATGACACCAGTGTGGCTGCTTGCCCTGCTGGAGCATGGTGAAGTACAGAAAGGCTCCGAGAGAGTTGTCAGATCTCTACCTGCTCTCTAGGGTCTAGATAGGGTTGAGAAGAAGTCCAACAATGACAGTGGAATGCATATGAACACGGGTGTGTTGAGAATCACAGAATCAGGCCCTATTAGAATGTCCCACCACCCATCAGCAACAGAGACCAGCTCTCCCTAACTGGTGTAGCTACAACCGCCCAGGATCTCAATGATCCCATGTGTTCTGTTGATGTACAGGGTTACTGGCCCGTGGTGCTGTGATTATGAAACCATTTCTATTTAGGAATGCTTTCAAACTCTTAGATGTTTATGCTTTTGCATTCTTTCAATAAACTTATAAGACATACATTATTATGCAGCCCTCTTTATTGTTCAGAAGGGCTCCTCCGACTCAAAAAGACCAAGTAGTACCAATGAGGACTTCCAAGTTCAGCTACATAAGGAACCATGGGGAAAGCACTTCATGTCAAACCTCCAACAGGCAGTGGTCTTTCTACAGCATTTTCTGTCCCAGACTCTACTGTGGTGTTAGGAAAGCTAGATCCGATTGCCCTTCTCTGGACCAGTGTCCTCTTCTGTCCATCATGCTCCTATGGCACCAGGGCATCTCTGCTTACTTCAGGGTCATCTGTGGGTCTGGAGGGTGGCTGCCCTGTTTGTACTCTGGGGTCAGCAAGTCTGAATGAGCAGGGGTCTGACATTGGCACTTTGTTCTTCTTCAAGAAAAGGACTAGGAGTTCATTAGCTCCCTCACCCAAGCCTTCCCCAGTTGGCTGTGAGCGGCTCATGGGTCAGGCTGGCCTAGACTACTCCCCAGCTGCAGTGACAAGTCTCTCAGGCTCTCATTCCAAGACAGTACATGGAGAGAGGGGGCTGGTGGCATTCTGGGAAATTAGGCAAAGGGTGGGATTGGCTGATCTGATTGCCTCAGGGTCACCCAGTGCTGCCATCTTCCATGATAGGTCACATCCTCCTCCCTCTGTATAGACTTTCCCCAGCTGTTCTGGTGTCTCGGTGCCAGGGTGGCCTAAGAAATGCCCCAGATATCCTTCCTGCTTCCCCAGAGCTGTCTCCAAGTCTTGGGTGAGGATGACCTGGCTATGTGCAACATCTTTGTTCCTCACCTCTGTCCTCTCTCTCCCCCACAGGCTTTCTCCTGACCTTGGCACTGACCAAAGCTCTGGTACTCGCCGTCCAGGAACCATCTCCCAGGGAATCTCTGCAGACCCTTCCCTCAGGCAGCCCCCCAGGCACCATGGTGACAGCACCTCACAGCTCTACCAGACTTTCCTCCATGGTGACACTGAACCCCAAACCTGATGGACCCGCCTCACAGGCTGCAGCCACTATGGAAACAATCTCTCATCCAGAAGGGCACCCTCCTACAGACACCATGTCCACTGTTATGGTGACAGCTGCCATCCCCCGTCCTGAAAGCCCTCTGCCCACAGGTTCCCCTCCAGCTGCCATAGCAACCACATCCTCCCACTCCGAGGGCCGCCCCCCAGGGGATGCCGCCCCCACCATCCTGCCAACAAAGCCAGCAGGAGCCACTAGCCGCCCCATGATGCCCCCACGGGCCACCACTCGTAGACCCCCCAGACCCCCAGGCTCTTCCAGGAAGGGGGCTGGTGGTTCATCTCGCCCTCTCCTACCTGTACCCAGTGGCCACTCAGCAAGGAAGGAGGGCCAGAGGGGACGAAATCAGAGCTCAACACACCTGGGGCAGAAGCGTCCTCTGGGGAAAATCTTCCAGATCTACAAGGGTAACTTTACAGGGTCTGTGGAGCCAGACCCATCTGCTCTTACCCCCAAGACCCCACTCTGGGGCTACTTCTCTTCACCACAGCCCCAGACAGTGTCTCCAGCCACAGCACCCAGAAGCACCTCATGGGTGCCCCCCACAACCTCCCTGGTACCTGCAAAGGACAAGCCAGGCCTTGTCAGAGCCAACCAGGGGAGAGGCCCCACATTTACCAGCCCAGCAGGGGAGCCGGATGCCACAGCAGCCTCAGGAACCCCTGCCGGTACACAGCCTGCCCTAGTGCCTTCTCAGCGCCCTCATGGTGACATGCAGGACAGCCCTAGCCACAGTGACTCTTGGCTTGCTGTCACCCCTGACACCAACAGACCCCTGTCTGCCAGCTCTGGGGTTTTCACGGCTGCCACGGGGCCCACCCAGGCTGCCTTTGAGGCCAGTGTCTCAGTCCCTTCCCAGGGCATCCCTCAGGGAGCACCAACAACCCCTCAGGCCCCAACCCGGCCCTCAGGGGTCTCAGAAAGCACTGTTTCTCCAGCTGGGGAGAAGACTGAGGCCTCCCCCACCACAACCGACAGGGGACCCAGGCCTCTGTCCACAGTGCTGTCCACAGCCACAGGCAACTTCCTCAACCGCCTGGTCCCTGCTGGGACCTGGAAGCCGGGAACAGCGGGCAACATCTCCCATGTGGCTGAAGGGGACAAGCCCCAGCACAGAACCACCATCTGTTTGAGCAAGATGGATATTGCCTGGGTCATCCTGGCCATCAGTGTGCCCATCTCTTCCTGCTGTAAGTACCCTCCGCTCCTCACGCTCTCTCCTGTCAACTTCCCCATCCCCCAGACTCTCCCACTGAGTGAGCTGCAGAAAGCCCTAGATCCCAGCAAAGGAGACAGCAAGGGAAGAATCCTGGCCCGCCCATCCCTGTCCCGGGTCCTGGGTTTAACTCAAATGTCCATGGATCATAAAGCCACAACTCCCAGAGCTGGCCAGCCCACACGTGTTGCAGAAACACCAAACTGGCGAGACTTGGCTTGCCTAGGATCCAAGTGGCCAGGCTGCAGTCCTTTCTTGAAGTATCTGTCCTTCCCGCCTAGGATGATTACAACCCTGCCTCAAGGGGCCAGGTACCATGGGTGACAAGTGGCCCTGGGGAGTTAACAGGCTACAGATCATCGCCACCCTCTCCTGCTTCTCCATCTTGTCTTCTCTCCCCTCCATCTCTCTCCCTTCCCCTGAGGAAGGAGAGATAAAGCTTCCATGGGCTGGGAAGTCCCATCAGTCTTGGCCAAAGCCCAGTTCTTAATGAACCAGCTCAGTTAAGGCCTCAGAGTTACGTGGATTCTAGCTCTTCTCCATCCCTACACCAGCCAGCCTGCTTTTTACCCTTCATAGTAGTGTGAGCTCCATGCATGGTAGACCTTATAATTCTCCACTCCATGGCAACCCGCACTTCTCTGCGGCATCCTGTCCCTCGGAGTGAGGAGTCAGGAGGCGTTCAAGAACCCACAAAGACCCCCCAGAACCTTAATGTTTCCCTTATGGCTTCCCATGTCATACTCTGTCCTCAGAGGATCTTCACTCGACTCCACCCTAACCTACCTCAAATGGTTACCATTAAAGTGCCACCCCATGCTCCTCACTCCCCCTGGACAGCCTGTTCTCTGGCCTTTCATGTTCTGCCCAGCTCTCTTGAGAACCTCAAGTTTTGCCTTGCCATTTTCACCCTTCGGTCCCTAAGTGGTGTCCACCTCAGTCCCAGACACATGGGAGTGGCTCTCAGAGAGCAAAATTCTTGACCTAAGAAAGCTCGTCCTCATCTATGACCCTCGGGGTCTCCTTCATAGAACTGTATTGCCCAAACCTGCTATATCTGCCCCCTCTGAATGATCACCTCTTTATCCCTGGTCCCCCGTGAGTGCAACATCCCATACATACCCAGGCATACTAGGGAAGTCAGTAGGGAACACGTTAGCCACACTAACAGAGCCTGTGCTGGCATCCATCCTGTTGGCTCAACAGGCTTCAGATCACCCTATGGGCTAAGCTTGGTCTTAAATGAAGCCCCAAGGCTTCCCATGGAGAAGCTGTGAAGCCAGGATCACACACACACCCGTGTCACAGGTCAGCACCGACAGCCCCTGACACGGCCAGCCTTCTGCTCATCACCACAAATACCGCTTCTCCCAGCTTTGCTGACAGACCTTGTGTCAGGGCTGGAAGGCCACGTCTGTTCCAGGACCCAGTACCCAGTTCAGAGAACATGTAAAGTTGGTGATGCCTCATGCTCGGTGAAAGCAGCTTTGTTGTCTGTGGTAGGAACATACGTAATTTTCTCAAGGTGTTATTGCTTGCTTCTAAAAGAGGGATGAGGTGGAGAAAATGTAGCACTATCGATAAGCAAATTATTAATGTGAGAACTGCTTTATATAATCTTTCAAGTGTGTTGGGTGCTCTAATTTACAGTTAGAGTTCTAGGCATGTCTTTTTCTATCCCCACACTATCTGGAGAAAATAAACAAGAATACACAGCACCGAGGTGTCAGGAGACTTTGGTCATCACCCACACTCTACTGTTGTTAGTAAACTGATGTCAATCAAGGCAAGAGCAGAGATGCAGCCCCAAACTGCCCCTCAAGGACAATTCAGAGCTCCAAGAGCAGCCTTCAGATTCAGGGGGCTGCAAGAGGAGACACACTTTCTAAAGATCTGGTTTGGTTCATGCTGGACTTTTATAGCTCCATGGAGACAGCAGAGCCCACTTTCTTGGTGTTTCTGCATTTATACAAGTGGCACCTCACTTCTACATGGGCCTTGGCTGCCTCTTCATAAGCTCTGTGTCCTTGGTCACAGCCAGTGCTGTCATGAGCCATCTTCGACCACAATCAGGGAATATCTGTCCAGTCTCAGAACTCTAGGCGCTGTTCATAGAAATTTTCATCTGTTTGGGATGTTTCCATAGTCCTGCCCTATCTAGTGATCAGACAAGCTGAGCTCTTCCAGGCCTGATGGCCCACGTTCCAACCTTCCCTGCTGTCTGTGTACCCCAACGCTACTCTAGAGACCTCACAGTGGACTCTAGCCCTTGCCAGACTGTCAGGTATTCTAGGCAGTCTGGCTGATAGCAAAGTGCAGTATAGAATTTATCACCTCTTGCAGAAGGGGCAAGAAGAAAAGCCAGGTTGTGAAGAGCAATAGGGACTCGACCCCAGCTAAGGTTTCTCCACCCCGTGGTTGCTCACCATAGGGCAATTCCCCTAGTTCTAATCAAAGTGAGGGATGAGAAATAGTGAATCGAGTCTGTACATGGATGGAAGGTCAGCAACACACCTGCCCTTCCGCATCACAAGCCCTCTCTGTGGCTGGAAGGGTACCAATGTGCAAGAGCTGAGGAGTGCTTTTGTCTCCTGAGCCCTGCCAGACACTCTCCACCAGCTCTGCTTCAGATGTGCTGAGAACTGAAATTGATTGGCTCCAGGCCACTAGGAGCTAGGGCCAGGAGCCCTGTGGCTGCTGAACTGGTCTCTGCTGCCACCATCAGGATGCACACAGAACCTGCCGCCTCCTGTTAGCAGCCCCTGGCCTGCCATTGGTCACTGCTCACCAGTGGGTGCTCTGGGTCTTCACAGAACCATTTGGAGGCTCTGCTGAGCTCCCTGGCCTCACACTGGGAGTGTTTTCTCCCAGCCATGCCCCCCTGCCTCCCAGAGAAGCTGGAGCTTTGGGGAGGATTAGATAAGTTCAGCCTGACAGGGCAGGGGAGAGCCGCTACCTGGCCTTGACAATGCACCTTGCCCCAGAGCAGGGCTTCTTCCAGACTCTGGACCATTAGTGCAATATTCTAAGGGATGACATGTTACAGGGCCCATGATTCTTAGCTGTGCTCATGAATGTTAGCTATGAATATACACAAGACACATAAACCTATATGTGCATTGTCTATGTATGTGAGGGAGAGAGATGCAATTTTACTCACAGGACCTAACTAGCCTTGTAATTACCATTTAAGAAAACTTGGTTTAGACTGATTCTTACAATGAAGCAGAAAAGACAGACCCAAAGGAAGTGTGGCTAGGCACCCAGTCTCCTTATTATGGACCAATGAGAGGAGAAAGGATGGAGCTGGCTACAGCAAGGCAGGATTGTCCATGGATTGCCACCCTGCCCATAACCCTGTCAGGCTAAAATAGCTATCTCTGGGCTTCAAGGTAGTGTCCCCTGCTAGACTTCTAAACACCTACTTCCCACACACCAGGATGAGGAGCCAGACACTTAGCCCCTTAGTTTCCTGAGGCTTGTGGCCTTATATCCAGGGCACAGGAGCTGCAACACATCCCAGTCCCCATCTGCTGTCACTTGAATCCTTTATGGAATGTCCTCCAGTACTAAAAATGGCTTGTGGAATCAAACACACTTGCCCACACACCCAGCTCTTACCTCTCAACTGTGGTCTTAACCAGCATTCCTGCATTTTCTCTCTCTCTCTCTCTCTCTCTCTCTCTCTCTCTCTCTCTCTCTCTCTCTCTCTCTTTTTGGATGAGAGGTGTCTGCTGCGTTAGTTCAGGTCCCCTTAAGAGGGGGGAACCAAGATGGACTGGAACATGCAAGGCAGCTATATAAAACACCCAGGAAGAGCTAGAGGAAGCAAGGCAAGTCATATGCAGCAATGCAGGCCTCTTGCCATGGAAATAGATGGGGAATAATGAGGATGGAATATCTGAGTGTGTTTCTCCTGGGCTAGTAGGAGTCCTTGAGCTGTAGAGGCATCCTAAGGGACTGAGCATGCTCTGCTACCCCTGCCAGTCAGTCATGGTGCAGGCCTCTGGGAATGGGCACAGGGATAGTGGTGAATCTGGAGGGGCAGCAGGGTGTGGGCAGGACCTTTTCACACTTGTAAATCCTACCTCCAAGACCCATAAAAATCAGGGAGCATGCACTTGAGGTCTTATATCAGGGTCTGCTGCGGGGGAAGGTGCTCAAGAACTGACAGTGAGCAGGGGTGGCTGCTTCATCCCGAGGATTCACAGTGCATGTTCCAACAGGCCCGGCAGCTGGCAGTTCAGCAGGTGTCTGAAAAGGTTGGGTCTTTAGGGGATCTGTGGGCTTTGATTACCACTTCTCATCACCCACAAGGTCCTGTCGTGTGAACACAGTACCCAGGGCTCCAACTTCATACCAGTGACCCGCCTTCCTATCACACAGTTGATAGGTCCCAGAAGGTTCCTGGGGAAGCCAAGAGAGCTTGCTTCACTCCTGGAGCTGTTTTGGAGCTGCAGGATGCATAGAGGAGCCTCACTCATTCCCTGTAGCCTCGACAGCTGTTGCCTTTGGAGACATGAAGCAGTTGCTTCCTTGGCTAAATGGCTACATGGTTCACACCTTATTCACCGCCTGGCTTACAAAGGGCTTCTAATGCCATACTGTGTGTTCCCTGCGGTATGCAGAGCGGCAGGAGACAATGAGCATCTACTTGAAGTGACCAAAGCCCAGGTCCAAGGTGGTGAAATCACCAAGGTGGGTGATCTTGATCCATGTTCATTTCAGTAGCCTTCCGTTACCTCCTCCCTACATGGGAAAGATAACCGTGCCTTTCTCCCAGCGTGACTGTGTGGGTTCAAGAGGCCTGTCTGCTACATAGTGCTGAGTGCACATTAGAGTCCTTAAGGCCCAGCTGTACCTCTCTCTCTCTTGGATGAAAGGTCAGACCACTGAAATAAAAGCTCTAAACACAGCCAGAGCCTTAGCCTTGAGACCCTCCCAGTCACGGAGCCCATGTTTCTACATCTCTCTTGTAGAAGGTATGTGAGAAACACTAGAAAGTTCCCAAGAGACATAGAAGCCACCAGCCCTTCCACAGTTAGGACCACTGCACTCTGCACAGACCCAGGCTTCAGAGGCAGTGACAGTGTGGCACCGAGACACAGCAGTGGGCATGCTCGGCCAGCTGGGCAGCAGGGCCTGGGGATGTTCATCTCTCTGGATTCCTACTCCCTATTTCTCATATTAAAAATAGCAGATGAGAAAAGTCACCAGATGCTGGGCAGAATTCTGCTGCGTGCAGGATTGCATGTGAGCTGCACAGAGGCCGAGAGGTCAAATGCCAGACTCGGGTTTGTGAACATTGTGTTAACGTCAGGGTTACTCCCACATCCCTTTCACCAGGACCAGGCAGTCTCTAAGACTGTCTCTGTCACCTTGATCCCACTTGCTTGCCTGTGACTACTCAGGGGTTCCAAGGCATGAATGTCCCACTTCCTCAGAGACGTGACTTTTGAGGACATGTCCCCCCTCTGCCACCCTGTTTACAGTCTGTGGCAATGAAGTGTGTGATGTGATGTCAGACATCTTCACAGGCCGGCAAGAGAAAAGTGACTGTTTATCCTTGACAACCCCTGATGTCCCCTGGGCTCCAGCTTCAGGAGAGCTGAGAAACCCTGTGTCCTCACTTCCTAAGCATTTCTAAGCGTTTCTATTTCTCTAGGGATTCGGCTTTACTAGCTTGAATTGCCTTGGCCATTTCCTCCTTGATGTTTCAGAGACAGAGACTGGTGGCTATGAGGAATAAAGGGACCAGGAAGGGAGAGAAGGAACCATGGTGTCTCCCAGCAGAATGAAGAGGTGGTTTCCAACGTTGGGCTTTGCAGCACCTCTGCCCCTTCCTTCTTTCAAGCAGTGGAGAAAGAGCTTTAGAAGAATTCAAGGGAAAGGCAGAGCCACAAAATTTGAACAGTCTGATGCCATCCAGTCTCTGAAATCCCCTTGAGCCCATTTAGAAGCTCCTCCGTGTGTCAGGGACTTTTCATCGGGCACTTTAGAGGCCTGATTAGCAAGTGGCAAATCTTCCTATCCGAAGCAGATGAGGTAAAACGCAAATAGAAACTGTCTCATGACTTTGTTTAGAGATGGTCTCCAGGGGGCCAGTGGTTGGGAAGGAAAGTGTCAGAATGTTCCAGAGAACCCCCAGGGCTGGAGCCTGCGCTCTGAGATCTCTGCTCACAGATGTGCCAGCTTCTGCAGCTGCCCTGCATCCTGACAGTGAACTCACCCTATCTATATTGCTCAAACCCTTGGACTGTTTCTGAGGGAGCTGGCCCTCTGCTGCCCCCTGGTGCTGGCCTCTGAACAGAGCCACCCGGGCCCCCATTCCCAGGCACTGGGATGATTGGTACCTTCAAGATGTCATTCAGGTACATAGGGATGGCTATGTCCCCACCCACCCATCCCTTCACTGTGGAAGATTCTGGTGCTGGTGAACCTAGGCAGGACATCATTGCCCCTCCCTAGCTGCTCCGCATGATGTACCACCATTCTGCTGTGAGTCTGGACAAGACACCCTGCCTCTTCCACCTCAAAAGCTCCCTGAAAACATACTAAAATTACTGCTTGCACCTGGTTTATCAACAGAGCCCAGGCACACTTATTCCTCCAGGACCCTTTGGTCTCAGAGACTGCACAGACGAGGGTCACATGTCACACAGTGTGCGGGCAGGCTGAGAAGAGCTGTACTGTGGTCACCTCAGCAGGGGAAGCCCTCTTGTCAATCTCAGGCAGAAACCCCAGTGTTAAAGACCAGAAACTTGAGAGTCCACGCATCCAGGTTTGCTTTTAAGCCTATTGATAAAATTACTACCCCTCTATGGAAAAGTATGGACTCTTAACATTGACTCTGAGGTCAAAAGGAAAATTTAAAGCAATCAATAATGATAATTTCCCTGAAATGCAAGACCTACATGACTGAGTGTTCACATCTTTGTAAGTGAGCCTGGGGGTTTTATCTGATGCATCTGTCATCCTCCAGTTTCAGCTGATGTCTTTCCAAAGAGTGAGGCTCTGAACACACATGCTGGTCTTTGCAGCAGGCGCTGGGGAGCTCTCCACCAGAAAACAAAGCCCTTGCTTGACACATACTAAAAGCACAGCTCTGCAGCAATCACAAATGTCCCCCAAAGGCATGCAGCCTCCCTTCCCCAAGCCCTGGGGTCCACCTCTCAACACTACCCTGGCCTCCAGTCCTACCCCACCTCCCTACACTCCCTGCCATACTGATCTTTCTTTCCTCACACACACCTGGGCCATCCACACTTTGGTCCTTTCTTTGCACATGCTGCTCCCCAATCATAGAACATACTGCCCATTCTGCACGGGCCTAGCTCCTCATGATGCCAGTCCCCTTGCTATGAGGCTACCCTATGACTAAAGCAGGCTCTCTCACTTGCCCATTTTGTCTTTACTAGACAGCCATCCCTATTGAAATCACCTGATTCACTTTATTACCTATGTATCATCTGACCTCCTCTGTGAGCACCCAGTAGGATGGATGCTTAGGAAAACACTGGTTACTTTTTTTTTTTTTTTTTTTTTTTTTTTTTTTTTTTTGAGACAGGGTTTCTTTGTGTAGCTTTTGGAGCCTGTCCTGGAACAAACTCTGTAGACCAGGCTAACCTGCCTGCCTCTGCCTCCCGAGGGATTAAAGGCATGCACCACCCCCGCCCCACAACAGTGGTGACTATTAACAGTTTCTAGCACACAGTAGGTACTCAATATACAGGTAGTGGTTGGAAAAGACAAGCGAAGGCTAGCTCAGTAATTGGAGTGTTTGTCTTCCATGCACAAAGCCCTGGTTTCAGTCCCCAGCGCTGCCAAAGCCAGGCATGGTGGCACAGACCTGTGACCCCAGAACTCAGAAGGTACAGCCAGTAGGATCAGAAATTCAAGGCCATCCTCGGTTACATAGTGAGCTCAAGGCCAGCCTGGGATACGTGAGGCTATTTTTTAAAGAATGGATGGGTAAGTGGCTGGGTGCAGTTCCACCTCCTCTGCACCCCACTGGGACTTAGGCATTTATTTGTCCCCCAAGTCTACTTCTCTGACTGGAACTCTCTCCACAGCCGTCCTGTTGACAGTGTGCTGTATGAGGAGGAGGAGGAAGACCACCAACCCTGAGAACAACCTGAGCTACTGGAACAATGCCATCACCATGGACTACTTCAACAGGCATGCTGTGGAGCTCCCACGGGAGATCCAGTCCCTGGAGACCTCAGAGGTAACAGCCCCACACATCCAGGGCCACTCTCCACACAGAGAGCTGCAGAGTACCGCTCAGCCCCGAGGGCCTGCTGCCCCGCAGTGCTCTGTGGGCCAGGAGCTTCTCCCCCTGCCCCAGCCCTACTGAACTCGGGGTCTGAGCCCTTCTGCACAATGAAGTTTGGGAAAGCTGTCCTGTCTGGGAATAGTAATGAACGTTTATTGAGGACTTGTTTTGTGGAAAACAGCCTCTGGGGACTGTGAAGATGAAAGCATGCTCTCAGGGGACTTCCAATTTTGAGGTTTGGCCAGGAGATGAAGCTTGGTGTCATTCAAATGCAAACCAAATGAAGAACAGTAACAGATGAAATGCATGGGAACCTGGGGAGGAAGCCCTCCCAAGAGGCACAGGGAGGATTTCTGGGTTTCACTAGGTGCGCCCAAAAAGGAAGACAGAAGCTTGGAGATGGTCCAGGAGAGAGACGAGGGGCAGCTGAGCTGAGTTATTGTGACAGTGTACCTTGCCTTCCCTGTACCTCCATTCCCTGGGCATCTGGGTGAGCTTTGGTAACAGTAGCTTGTAGTTAGAGTTTTCCTGCCTGGCCCAGAGTCAGGACAAATCTCTCTCACCCACCAGTCCCACAGTCACTCAGACCCAACCAAGTAAACACACAGAGACTTATATTACTTATAAACTATATGGCCGTGGCAGGCTTCTTGTTATCTACTTCTTTTATCTTAAATTAACCCATTTCTATTCATCTATTCTTTGCCATGTGGCTCATGGCTTACCAGTACCTTATCTCTTTCTTGTCATGGCGGCGGCTGGTGGTGTCTCCCTGCCCCAGCCTTCACTTTCCAGAATCCTCTTCTTTCTTATCCCGCCTATACTTCCTGCCTGGCCAGTGGCCAATCAGAATTTTATTTACACAGAGCGATATCCACAGCAGTAGCTGTTCAGTCAAAGCTAATATCCAAAGGGCAGGTAGCAATACAAGCTTCATTGAAGGTTTTCGTTTGGGTGAGAAACCAGCACACATTTTTCTTATAGTGAGTGGGAAACCTGTGAAAAGTTTGAATCTGGGCAGTGAAGCCCAAATGTCTTAGATTTTCTAAGTGGGGAAGTGACCACTGAAGAGAAGAACCCATAAACATGCTGTAGAAAAGTTCCACCTGGAGAACACCATGGTGGTGTTCTTGTAGAACCAGAAGGGATGGGGGCTACAGTCTAGTCTGTGCCAGTCCAGGAGGCTCCCAGGAGAAGGGCCACCTGGCTTCGGCCTCCAGAACAGAAGGCACCACAAAAGCCACAGCAGAAAGTATGCCAGGTTTGGCTTCAGAGTGTACCCTCGCTCTCCCACCCTACCCTGCCAGTGTACCCCCTTGGTTCTGCTATATTTATAAAAGGGCTATAATCTGTTCCAACTCGCTAAACCTGTGCTGTGCGAGGGCAAAATGTAAGTAGTTTGGATCCAGGATGGAAACTGCTGAGGACATATGTGCCCTGTGGACCACCCACAGGATGGTCACATCCTCCTACATGCTGCATCCTCAGACATGTACCTACCATCCAGCCCCTCCCGCATGCCTTGCCTAAGAAAAGAAAAAAAAATCTCTGTGACTGGCTCCCCTGTGCTGTGATGATGGAATGGCAGATCCTAGTGCCCAAGGGAGCTTGGATACTTTTCTGTTTTTCCTCCTTTTCCTCCCTCCATCCCTTTCTTCCCCCCTTCCCTTACCCCTCTATTGTCCTGGTTGTTTCCTAAATACCTTTCTCTTTTCATGCAGTGCCCTATCCAGGTTTACCACTGGCCCATACTCCCCATTAAAACTATAAAACTATACAAGATTTCAACTTCCAAACCCTCACAGTGCCCAAGAGTACAGAAAACGACTTCTGTCCCTTCTCCATAATTAGGAGGGCCAGGCTTCCATGCACCCTCCTGGTGGGACTTAGCCAGGTCAGCCCTTGAGGGATATACCTGTCTCCTGAAAAGACATTTTATCAACAATGCAGTTACCTCTCGACTACCCATAAAGCAGCCAGCCCTTCTTCCTCAGGAATTGCCTTTTGTCTGCTTTGTATAAAGATAAACTTCAGAGAATGAAGCCATTTCTGAGAAGTCTAGCCTGGGCCAGCATACACAGGCTTATTGCTGCGTTTTGAGTCCACTTGCCTTGAAATGGCCTGGAAGTTCTGTGACTTTGGTGGTTTGGCATTTATTCCGGCGTTGGCTGGTGTGTCTTTTCCCTGAGTTAGTACCTGGATCCGGGACCTGCCATTAGTACCCCACAAGTGCAACCTCGAGATTCCCTTCCAAGCAGCGTGGAGTGCCTGTCTGAAGGCCTTTCCACCCTGGGGCTTAGACAGGTTGAGGTTGGGGGGGAGGGGGTGTTGGTTTCTTTGCTTGTTTTCACCCACCGTGTAGCACAGAGATCCGGTCTATCCACGTGGGTACTTGTGTTGCTTCATGACAGGGGCAATGATTCTCACCAGGTGGCAGGGGGGGGCCTTAAGAGGAGGATGGTCTGAGCTGTGAACACGGGTGAGCCTGTGAGACTCTGAAAGGTAGTTATGGGATGGGTGGTGCTGATGGGTGTATTTGGAAAGGAAAAGCTGCGAATTTGCCTGAGGAAGAGGCAAGAAGTGGAGTCTGGAGTCCAAGGTCATCAACCTTTGCTCACTAAGGCAGTAAGGTGTGTGTGTGTGTGTGTGTGTGTGTGTGTGTGTGTGTGTGTGTGTTACACAGTGAGCCTTGAACTTGCACAAGGAAAGCAAGAACACTTTTTTAGAACTTAAAAGTCTGGATGCAGGCTCTGCACCTTGGCACTGGCCTAAATAAAAAACATAAAGCCAGTAATCCAGAAATGAAAGTGCACATATTAGTTGATTTGTTGTTGCTGTGACCAAATTGCCTGATGGAAACACTTAAAGGAAAAATTGTTATTTTCATGGTTCCAGAAGGTTCGGTTCATCCTGGGAAGGTCACGGTTCACAAAGTGGCCAGTGCCACAGGGCAGAGAAATACTGGCCTCACCTGGCTTCCCCCTTTCTTTCCCCACTTTTATTCTGTTTGGGACAAACCATGGAATTCTGCCACCACCTTCAGAGTGGGTCTCTTCCCCCTTGATTAGGCCTCTCTGAAATCATCCATCCCAGACACTCCCAGAAGTGTGCCTCTATCCCTTAGGTGATTCCAAATCCAGCTAATCTGACCAGAAATAACCATCAGTGTGTGTGTGTGCATGCATGCATGTGCTTATGTATTTGTTTCCTTATTGTGTGCTTAGTTGCTTCATTTGTTGAGGCAGTCTCCCACTATGTAGCCCAGGCTGGCCTTGAACTTGCCATCCTCTGGAGTGCTGGGGTTGTGTGTGCTACCACACCCAGCTATACCTGTGCATTGCTTGAAGAGCAGCCAGCCTTCATTCCATCCCTAGCTCACACCGTCTTCCTCCTTCTCTCCTCAGGACCAGCTCTCAGAGCCCCGCTCCCCAGCCAATGGTGACTATCGAGACACTGGGATGGTCCTCGTGAACCCCTTCTGCCAGGAAACACTATTCGTGGGAAACGATCAAGTTTCGGAGATCTAGATGAAGCAGCCTCCTAGTTGCCATTCCCTATTTTTTGTCTCTAAATTATAAATATACAAATATATATATATATTATAAATATAACCTTTGTGTAACCCTGACTTAAACATTTTCAGCTTTTTTTCTTAAGAATTGTCAACATCTTTTTTACAAGTGTGGTTTAAAAAAATTTACAGAACGACCCATGGCTTTATAAAAATAAAGGTATTTCTAAGCAAAGCAGTTGCACTGATTGCTTCTCTTGACTGTTCTGGGCAGGTAGGGGTCTCAGGAGCCCTGGGCAGGTAATCAAAGTCTCCCATGGAAGCTGAATGTCATAATGGCCAAGTGATTGGTCCTTTGTCTGTTCTTGGAGCTATGGTTGACTCAATATGTCCGCATTTCCTGTCTCCTTGTATGTGTACTTGTAGAGGGGACTGGTGCACCAAGGCAGAAGACATAAACAAGGGTAAAGACAGAAGGGGACTTGCCACCCTGGAGTCTCACTGTGCCATCACTGAATGTCAACTTTAATGGACCTATGGACATCAAGGCATCATGGGGTTCCAGCCCCCTTGTATCACCCCACGGGATGCTCCCACCATGCTAGAAGGAACAGGACTGCCTTTGTCTGGCATAAAAGTGCTCCCTAGAAACCCTTCTCTGCATCCCTTTCCAACGCCCCCATCTGCCCTAGACCCCATGCCTCTCTTCCTGGGAGGACAGATGCTGCTCTTGGCCTTGGGTCTATGCCACACTTGTTCTTCCTGGGTCAAGTGTTTATTTAGATTCTGTATCACTTTCTCTGGAGGCAATGATGTTGTGCCCCCTGAGAAACAGGTTTATCTAGAAAGCCTTGTGGTGTAGAACTATTTTTTTTAAACCTTCCCTAGTAAATCTTTAAAGAAAAAGATTGCCAAATGAATCACTGAAGAGAAGTGCCATTCTGTCTACAGGCAGAAGCGCTGCAGACCTGCCCATGAACTTTCCATCAGCTTTCACTTCCCCCTGCCTTCCCTCTCTTGGTCCCCTGGTCCAGGTCCAGCTGCAGTCCTAGCACACACTGAACCCAGTGTGGCCAATTGGGAGCAGACTCTCAGAGACCCGAGAGGGGCTTCTGGAGGAATCAATGTTCTCTGTTCTCCTAACCCACCATGGCTAGGAATTTAACTTCAAACCCCCACCCCTTTAAAAGAAAAATAGTTTGATAGTATATTTTGAATATAGATGTTCTTATTGTCAGATTGGGACTTGAATCTGACTGTTGATTCCAATGTCTGTGTCGTTGCTATGGTCTTCTTACCACGACTTCCTCCCTCCTCCATTCTCCTTTCAGAAAGAAGGGTGGCCTTCAAAAGTAACATGTGTTTCTCAATGTTGTGTGGACCTACTTAACATGAGTCTGCTTGTCTCTTTTCAAAGACTTCAACCCACAAAAGCAGCAGGTTAAATGTTGTGCCGAGACTCGCTCTCTCACATGTTGCTGTCTGACCTTAACCTTACCATAATATTTCTGTTAGCTATTGCATTGAATATGCCAATGTGTGTGAGTATGTATAGAGAAAACTTGTTTGTAAAGTAAAATTTATATATAATATATGTCATCAAAGATACATATGTTATATATACATTTGTGGATGTATGACTTATTTTTCCGTATCCACAGAATTCAGCTACCATGTATATATAAATAAACTTATTTTATTACCCAGAGGATCAAGTTGCTAATACATTTTGCATTTTTTTTTATTTAAAAATAACCTTTAAGTCTCCCCTTCAATGGTACCCATAACCATCTCATTCCCATGTGTACTTTATCTAATTGAACATTATATTGAAATTTACAAGTGTGATGAGATAACACAGTCGAGATATCATTTAGTAAAACTGTTCTATTAGAACAAGAGGGTGGTTTTCCAAAGGAGAGTCAGCTCTCTTCAGATCTTTGAAAGACTGCTGTCCATTGAGCTGTGTCCCTTTGCCTGTCCCCATCTCCAGGGGAATGGGTAGATTTGAAATAACTGTCTTTGAGTCTGAGTGTGTCCAAAACCACTGATCATTTCCATTCCCTGGGCAGTAACAGTGCCTAGACCAATGACACCTTTACAGTCAGTAGCTTGAACCCTTCCTTCATTTAGCCTTGGAAAAATACATCCTGGAACTGACAGAAATACAGCTCCCTGGGGCCTAGCAGTACCTCCTGTATTAGGTGGTTGTTACCAGTGCACCATGGGAGCTGCAGAGATGGTATTCATAGGAAGAGTGCCATACCTATGTAAGCTAAGGCCTATAAGCTACTGCCCTTTCCTTGATTCCACTGGCTCCTTAATCTGTTAAGCAAATAACCAACACTGATATTTAATGAAGTATCTCCTGGGAGGTGGGGAGACACCTTAGGAAAGTGCCTTCTATAATGAAGATCCAGGTTTGATTCCCAGAACCCACATAAAATATCTGGGTGTTGTGACACATGCTTCTAACCCCAGCACTGAGGAGGCAGATCCCAGGTAGATCTCTGGGGCTCACTGGCCATCAAGGATAGCCTGATAGGTAGGTTCTAGGCCAATAAGATACCCTGTCTGAGACAGTAAGGTGGATAGCCCCCATGGATGCCCCTAAAGTTGGTCTCTGGCCTCCACGTGTACACAATGCAGCCAAGTGCCTCCTACATTGTCCTAAGTAAAAGTAGAAGGGGAAAGGGTGCAGTTTTCATGAATAGAAAATAAAAGTACACATAGTGCTGTAGAGGATAAGTAGGACCCGTGTGCCCTGGCAATTGGCAGATGCTAGTGACAACCTATGTAAGTCCCTGGAACAGAGAGGCTTTCTTAGCTCTGCTAAGTTCATGGACATGGGATCTCGGGGTCTTTTGTCACAAAGGAAGTAATGGTATCTCTAATATTTCTGGAATTGAACAGCATGTACCAACACAGCAGTACTTGTCCACACTATACTTTCCTACCTTCAAGTTGGACTGAAAAGTTAGTGAGCTAGACAGTGGAATTGTGCTCAGAATTGGGGTGTGCTTGGTACCTACCAGAAGTTAACTCCTGTTTCCTTCTCTTGCCTGGGGTCCATCTTCACATTACAGGATCAAGGAGTGTGTCCATCTCTAGACCTGGGGTGCCTAGTTTCAATACACTAAACCCTCAGCTCATGCCCAGGCTGGAAGGAACATTCCTAGCCCCCAAGAAGTGATTGGGATATGACAGTTGATAGTGTGACTTGGAGTATGCCAAAGGCAAGGATTAAAACCTGGGGTGCCCAGCCAACCCTAACTTATGGCACCCATAGATGCTTTCCAGAAAATGCTTGTTTTCACTTCTTGGTCTTATTAGAGGGGGAGACAAAGGTGGGAAAGAGAACAGAGTCTAACAAACAGCCGCCCAGCAGTTCAGATCCTAAACTGGCTCCAGAGTGTCTGATGTGTCAGAGTTAGTAATCAGAAAGATGTACAGTAGGTCTAGAGGAGGAAAAACGTGGCCGAGGGCCAGCAGCTGACAAGCATTGTGTCAGAGGGCAGATGTGAGGAGGAGGGGAGAGAAAAGCTGGAAGGGGCCTGGAACAGCTGCCAGACCTGAGGGGAGAGGATAGCAGGCTTGCTTTGCTTCCCCTGGCTCTCTGGGGCTGCCTTCCTCCCTGGCTGGCTCACATCCATGTGTGTCCTCCAATCCTATGTGGATGTACACTCATATGCACACACATGCCCCTACCTCAGCACACCAAGGTATGCAGAAAGCCCCACAATCGGCCCTGAGGCTGCTACACCGAGTCCCAGCTTGTGATGTGAGATCCGGATGAGGTGAGCAGTATACTTGTTATCTAAGGTCCTCAGGCCTGTTTCCTCACCAGTAGAACAAAACTGCTTGTTGCCTGCCTGCCCGCCCGCCCTTCACTAGGGCAGTAACATACAAACCCAAGGAGTAGGGATATAGAGTTCATAGAGTATTCACCTAGTATGCATGGGACCCTGGATTCTATCGCAAGAATTAGAGGCAGAAGATCAGAAGTTCAAGGTCATTCTGGCTACATAGGAATTTTGAGGCCAGCCTCAGTTAGAGACCCTGTCTAAAAAGAAATAGGCAAACCTAGATGACCCATTCCCCACAGTCTGCTGTGGTCCAGCACCCTCCCCTGCCCCCCAGCAGAAAAGTCTGGATGGTTGGGCACTTGACCCAGCATCAGAGAATGCCTGTGTGCCTCTCACAGGCTGGTGGGGCAGTCCTCTTCCAGCTCAGTGAATGACAGAAGCTCATGGAAGGCAGTAGACAAAGAGCAGGGGGCAGGGGAGCTTCCAGAGAGGCTCGTGACCGGCCCATGAGGATGCTGGGGCTAGCAACCAAAAGCCACTGGACCCTGTAACCCTGCCAGGCACCACAGAGGCAGAGAGAATGATGAGTGAGAGAAGAGGGGCAGGGGACTTGTCCGCTGGAGCTAACTCCAACATGCCCCTGCAGAGGCACAGGGTGTCCCTCAGGGGGACACGATCTCCATCCTCCCTGGAGAGCCCCCCAGCATCCAGGACCAGTGCTGTGGGTAGCCTCATCCGTGCACCTGGAGTCTATGTAGGCGTAGCACCCAGTGGGTGCATAGGTGGCCTTGGTGCCCGAGTGACACGCCGGGCCCTGGGCATCAGCAGTGTCTTCCTGCAGGGCCTACGGAGTTCAGGCCTTGCCACCGTGCCTGCTCCAGGCCCAGAAAGGGATCACGCTGCTGTTGAAGACCTGGGAGGCTGCCTGGTGGAATATATGGCCAAGGTGCACGCTCTGGAACAAGTCAGCCAGGAGCTGGAAGCACAGCTGCGGGCTCATCTGGAGAACAAGGCCAAGCGCTCTGGAGGCTGGGATGCTCTCCGAGCCTCCTGGGCCAGCAGCTACCAGCAGGTAAGTCCTCCAGCTCTGTCTCTAAAGGCTTGCTGCAGCCCTGAGTGGGCATGTTGAAGGCGACAGAAGAAGTGGTGAGTAGTCTGAGGCTGAGAAAGCTGACCTCTTTCATCCCCAAACTGTTGGGGGTCTGATGGTGACATTAGCTGCCATTCACTGAGGCTGACTAGGGGCCAGGACCCCCTAGGCATAGCACGGGCACCACCCCCAAAACATCCCAACAGTGCTCTGCGACCAAACTATCATTGCGAACACTTTTCAAATAAGAAAACTGTACATGGCCCAAGTTCACAAGGTAGGAGAGAGCAGTGGATTTTTTCAATCTGTGGAGCATAATCCCTTTGGGGGTCTCATAGCAGATATCTTGCATTATCAGCTATTTACATTATGATTCACAACTAGCAAAATTACAGTTAGGAAGTAACAATGAAATAATTTTATGGGAGGGGGGCAGTTAACCACAACATGAGGAGCTGTATTAAAGGGTCACAGCATTAGGAAGGTTGAGAACCAATGTAATAGAAAGATGCAGCCAATATCTGAACCTGGATTCTCTTTCCTCAAAGTTGCATTTGACCTATTATCTGGGACTGCCTCTATCACTGTTACTGTAAAGGGTTTTCAAGCCATCATAGAACCAAATCCCACTGAATGGATGTGCTGTTTTAAATGATGAAAGTGTGCTCCTGTGTCCACATATAATGGGTATATGGGATCAATGGGAATAGAGACCATACTGGTAATTTTCAATTTTCTGTGTGTGTGTGTGTGTGTGTGTGTGTGTGTGTGTGTGTGTGTGTGTGTAAAAACAGGTGAACTTGGCATTATCTTATTTAACTCAATATAGCAAAAATTATTTCACAATGAAACCAATACAAAAATAACAGCACAACAGTTTAAACAGAGCTTTCAGGGTGATGGAAATGTCTTAGTCTTGGCTGTGGCTTCTTCTGGAAAGACATGAACAAGTACACTTTCACCTCAGACAGGGCACTACCAACAGATCAAAGATTCTACCCAAGTCTAGCTTGGTAACCAATTAATTCACTGAGGTTATTTAGTAGAGCATGGGGGAGGGGTTCCTTACAGGAGCATAACTGAATCAAAGGAAGCTGCATCCCTGAAAAGTGCATGGTGATGCTCATGAAAGCTGCACCCCTGCAGCTCCCTGCCCAATGGGCAGGCAGCTCTATGGAGGAGTCTCCCTTCCCCAACAAGGGTTTATTGCATATATAACTGGCGGTGGCAGTGGGGGTGGGGGTAGGGGAGATGTGAATCTTCTAATTTGCTGAGTCTTGTAAGTTTCCTTCCTTAAGCTTCCCAGATCTTAGGAACCTCCCTCTTCCCTCCCAAAGGGACTACACCTCAATTCAGAAAAATACCTACTCAACAGCTTCTGTGGCAACTGAGCCCTTGGGATGTGGGACTGAGAATTTTTGCTTTCCTTGGGTTTTATTCCTTCTGATCACTACATATAGCCAACAGTCATTTTGCTGGGCAGGGATAGAGAGGCCTCCTTTCCTCCTCACCTGGGTCGGGCTGTGCCCTATTCTCTGGGAT
This sequence comes from Onychomys torridus, assembly GCF_903995425.1. Taxonomy (NCBI): domain Eukaryota; kingdom Metazoa; phylum Chordata; class Mammalia; order Rodentia; family Cricetidae; genus Onychomys; species Onychomys torridus. The sequence continues at coordinate 96,318,808 of NC_050449.1, read as the reverse complement.
AATTTCTGCAGGGCCCCAAATACATCCATCAATTATGCCTGCAGGCTGTGGTCTCAAGGCTGTAATCCTACCGCCATTGCCCATCTCTGCTGGTCTCTCTGTGGGTAGCTGACTTATCTCTCCCATTCCTCCCCCAAATGCTGGCCTTGGGATCCCCACACACTAAATCATCAGTCTCTAATCCAGCCAGAAGCAACCAAATCCCATTTGCTCCCTGGAGTCAAGCATGCAGCCTGATAGGTTACAAACTGTTCCTGTATGGTTGGGTGATGTCAAGCAGGGGGATGGATATATGGAGTCCCCATCTCATCCCGTGATGAAATGTTCTTCACTGTTCTCAGCACCCTCCTTCCCTCCCCCTAGAGAAGGAGAGTACAATACTATCCTTCTGGCTGATGTAGATGTACCCACACTCCCCAGTTGTGAGGGAGAGCCTCAAACATCCAGGGCCTTCACAGCCTGTCCAAGAGGTAGCCATTCCTCAGGGAGTCCCCACAACTATCTTGATTTCAAATATTGTGACATATTAACTCCTAGAACATCCCAGATATTCCAGCTCAGCAGCATATGTTGGACTGTATGACACCTGGATGCCAGGAGGGAGCCAGACATCTCAATGGCAAGGTTAGAAAGTTCAGCCGCAGAGCCTAGTGAGTAGACATCGTAACTGACTACAAAAATTCTACAACACATGAGCCTCAGTTTCTCATCTATAAACTGGGTGAATAATGTCTACACAACTCAGCAACTCTATAACCTATAGACTAGACAGCTATAAATACTTCAATAGAACAGCCATGAAGAAAGGACACCAAGACTTCTGCTTCTGCTTCTGCTCCTGGTGGTCGAAGTCCAAAATGGCAGCCATTTTCCTCTACCCCATCTGTGAACACCTAGATACAAACACTTTCTCCTCCTCCTCCCTGTTCTTTTCCTCGATTTTTAAGCTTCACTGTCTAAATTCCTTAGCCTTAGAACCAGTCAGGCCCCTTCTCCTGCTAAGCAGTGAAAGCAAGTGGGAAAATTCCCAGGTGGTGTCCTCTGAGGCCCAAGAGGACCGGGAAACCCAACTCCTGGTCCAGGAGGAGGTGGCTCTGTGCTCCTGACTTTTCATATCAAGTAGGTGATGCCAATAACTAGGTCTGGAAGCAACAGCAGCGGCAAATCCTTTTCTCCTCCATAGCCAAACACGAGCTTGCACTGAGATGTGCCTTTGCCCAGCTGCAGAGAAAACAGAGAGGAGCATTGGCGTAGTGAATGTCAGTGCACAAGGCAGGAGCTGAGCCTGGGTGAGGGAGAAACTGCCGCAGGAAGAGATCGGGATGTGGAGCTCTAGAGATTATATGTGGAGGAGGGATACTGGGCTCTCCACTGGGAGAGGGCACAGAAATCAGAATTATTGGAAGGCCTGACAATCGGGGTTCTAAATGGGTTGTCATGGCCCTATTTTCTCCCCCTTGGAGAGACAGCCTGCACACTGGAGATTTGTCTGTTTGGAGAAACTGCCAGAAGCCTGCAGGTGCAGTTCAGGCCCCTTTCTCTCACCATGGAAGCTGCGGGCCTGGTGTCACAACCACAGTGAGAACTGATCACACCCACTGGGTAAAAAAAGCACTAGGGTTAGCGTCAAGACTGACAACATGTCGTCTCTGAACGGAGATGTGAGGAGAACAGAACTCTGAGCTGTTTTAACGTCTACAAAAGCCTAAATATATTTCCCAAGGGGAAAAAAATTCCATTGCTTTCCCTTTCCTTGTTTAATGCACACACACTTGTATATGCACATGTGTGCACTGTTTGTTGATACAGGGTCCTAGCTAGAATGGCAATTACCATGTAAACCCAGGCTGGACTCAAATGAAGCAATCCCCCTGTCTGAGTGACTGCCAGCTAAGCTTACAGGACGCTACAATGTGGTTAGAAATGTCATGACATAGAGGAACATATATTCGGGAAAATTCTTAGAGACAGGGATGAATAAGATTGGAAGAACATTCCAGTAAGTCAGGGAGGAAAGGAAAACATGAGGCTGCTCCTTGGGGTAGTCATAAGTTGTTTCCTAAGAAGGGAAACTTCCGATTTCCTAAGAGCTCTTGTTCTGCTACTTAGAGTGTATCTGGGCTGAAGACAGCAGAGGAGAGACAAACTTGTACCAGGCCCTCTCTCCAAGGCCTCCTCACACACCCCGCTCAGTCACTCCTAAATCTCTTAGGAAACCTTGCAACGTGAGCCTCATGTCAGGAGTGGAGGACACATTGGTCCATGTAATGAAAACCAGAAGTGGTACAAAGACCGGGAACTTTGAAACCAGACAGTCCCAAGCTCAGCCCCTGCATTTGCCACTTGCATGACCTTGAACCAGCTTCTATGATGATGTCTGTGCATCTCGGTTTCTCATAATGAGGAGGATTTGGGGGGATGTCTTTGACATGATAAAATATCTCTAAAGAAGATGCACTAGAGGCCCACTTGGGAAATTAGAATTGAGGCAAAGATATCTGCTCCAATGTAACACTGGTCAGAGATGCTGGCCTATGCAATCTGAATAGAAAAGATGAGTGTAAGAATTAGGAAGAAGGAGAAAAATGTTGGTTCTTTCTAGAAAACCCAGAGAGCTCAATGTAAAAATTTGTACAACAATAAGCTTTAATGAAATTCCACAAAAATGCTATTCATATATATAACTGAAGTAATAAATTCATTTATCATACTCTAATATAAAATACTATTGGTGAAATTATTAAGGCCACTCCATGTATTTAAAAGGGAGGTTTATTTTGTGGGGTAACTTACAAATAGAAGGGATAGGTTGCAGGGTCAGCAAAGGTATGGCGCAGTCCGGCGGTGTTCTCTGGAGAACTCTGCTCAGTCTACCTCCAGCGTCCAGGGTCCCTGAACCGAGAGAGACCTCTCCTCTCAATCCTGGGTCTTCAGCTTCCTCTCTCAGCCCTGCCTTGTGGGTGTGACCATTACCAAAGCCTCAGAGGGGGTTGGAACTTCCAGGCCAAGGCTGGGATGGCTACCCACTACAAAATGCCTCTGAAGAAACTTAAATACCCAAATTCTATAATGAAATAATGATTTAAAACCCAGTCTTGAACAAATGAAATGTCATGTACCCAACTTAAAGCCAGCAGCTTTCCTGAGTTAACTTATAAATTTAATGCAATTCTAATTTTTATTCCAGTTCCTTCAACCTTCAGCTAGGCAAATTGACCATAAATGTTATTTGTAGGAACAAAAAAGACAAAAAGAGCCAGAAAAGGAAAAAAAAAAATTAAAAACCAAGAGGAAACAAAGGACATCACATATTTAAACATATTATAAAGTCTCATAATTAGCAGGGCATGGTGGCTCAAGCCTGTCATCTAAGTACTCAGAGGCAGAGGCAGGAGGATTGTGAGTTTGAAGCCAGCCTCAAAACACCAAGGGACTAGGTAGGTAGTGAGCGGCAGAGCACTTGCCTGGCATGCACAGGCCTGGGTCCCATCCCCACCACTGTACTAACAGCAGGAAGGCAGGGGTCCCAAGCTTCAGTCTATTTTTTCGATCTACCAGATAACTATAGGCTCAAGTTGACAGTGTTTCAGCAGAGCGGCCTTCAAGTTTCTCAAAGGAACCTGAATGTGGGCAACTAGTCTAGCCCACACATTGGAGGCGTTATCTCTAAAGGAGCCAATCTGAAGTTAATAATGCATTGCCCAGCTCTGGGACCTTCCAAACCAAGAGTAAATAAAACCAGAGCCCTTGTAAGGACAGTTCTGCATCCTGACTCTGTCTTTGCTTATTGCTTGCTTGACCATCTTGAATTCCGATAGTTTTAGCTTTGTTTACATAAGGAACTTTACATCTGAGAACATTCTTGTGGCCTAATCATTTTACAACCAACCCTATGAAAAGTTTGCTTTTAATGGATGATGGGTAAAGGGCCCAGAGTTTACTTGCCTTTTGCCCCCATGTTATGATGGGCCCCTACCCTGTCTCAACAATGGGCTTTCTTTCAGCTGTGTATGCTCTACCATTAACCTTCATACTGAGAATGATTGCTCCATTGGTAGAGCGCCTGCCTACCTGGCTTTAACCTGCAACACCAAGAAAAAGAATGTTTTCCCTCATAAAATACAACAGCTTATTGGGAATCTAAATCCTTCCAAGTCAGAGCAGGGATGCTCCTAAGCCTCAGAGAATCAAGAACTATCCATGGGTATATCCTCTTAGAGGTAAAGATCCATCTCAGCAGACTCCTCTGGAAGCAAAAGCCAGACATCCATATTTAAGAGCAGTAGGCGGGACCTGCTAATGGGCTGCACTCTGCAGAAAATCTAAATTAAAACTTAATCCAGGCAGCTGGCACAAGTGCCGAGGAGAAATGTGGAGGGTCTTTCTGACAGACTGTGAGAGAATGGCTGAGGGAGGCAGGCAGAAAAGTGGCACAGGTCCCCAGCAGCCCCCAGGGTGAGGCTGAGCCACTGAAGCGGAGGACTCCATTTAGGCAAATAAAACCACGTTCAATCTCATCTGCCAGGGGAACCGCACAGAAAGATTCGTTTATCTGCTTTAAACGAGCGAGCCTGGTGATCACAGATGCATTATTCAGCAGAAATGAGAAGTTACTCCAGCTGTTAGCGGGAGGTAATGAAAAGCCGCAGAGGACTCACTCCCCTTTCACACTGGCTGGCTACTGGAAAGCAACTTACAATTTATTTATGTATCTATTTGTTTCAGGGGCCATGGAGTAATTGTAAGTCTTGGAGGAGACACTGTACTGTAGTGAGGGAAGCGGAGGAAGGCAGCCTCTGGAGATGCTGCTGACACACCACTGTCCGAACGCTGCCTATACTTACCCTGCCCAGCCCTGGCTCTGTCCTCCCTCCCCTCCACCCTCCTCCCCAGTTCCTCCAGCCAGTCTAACCTGGCCAGAGCTTCTCTAGGTATCATGCCCTGACTTAAATTTCACCCTGCCTAAAATTTCACGACATCTTCCTTAGCTTCCCTCCTACCCTCATGTAAGTGCCCCCTTGAGGGGCAGCTTTGAGCAATGCTAACTAGCAGGTAACATAGTTCATTGCTCATTTATCATAAAAACCAGAGCACCAAGCATGTCTCTTACTCAAACCTTGGTTATTTATCTGCATAATGAGATGAAACTCTCTTGCTAAAATTCCTTCCTGGGTTTGGGGGTGACATAAGCAATGTCTACCCTGCCTCCTATGGTCAAAATGACACCACAAAAGTTAACTGTGGGGAACTACTGAGTTTATCAGACTTCCTTACAGAGCTCAGATGGGGTTTACTTACTGGAATGTGGATGTGTCACCCGGAAGAGATGATGACTCGCCCAGGGCTGCCTACATGGAGCACCCACCCCTAGTCTTGCCTATATACTCTGGCTCCTCCCTGAGACCATGTGCAATTAGGGTAACATTGCAAACAGCCGCCGGTGGTAGGGAGCAGCTGGATGCCCAGGTGAGGGTCCTCTGACCCTCCCGCCCTTCTATGTTAAGTCAGCAAGCCCAGCAGTGGTGACTTTTTGCAGGCACTGCTGATCTCCCCACCGTGGTGGTGACTTGGCTCTGAGGGACGACAGTCCTGTACAACAGTCTCGTCTCTCCTGCATAGTCATTCCTGTGAGGAATGAATCAGACAAGGAGAGGAAGGATCTAGGGCCTCTCAGGAATTCACTGTGAGGGTTCCCAGAGGAGACTAAGGAGCCCTGCCTGGGGAGGAAATCTGATTGGTGTTTCTCACAGCTGCAGTTGCTAAAGAAGCATCCAGCTCTGGGTCTCAGTACAGAGCCCTCACATCCAAGGGAAAGCCTTGGACAGACCCAGAATTCCCAACTACAGTTTCCTATCCAGTCAGGGATGCATGTGGAGAGGACATAGGTGCTCTGGGGACCCAGGGGTTCCCCCATAGGGTTTTCTGGCAAAGCCAAGTGTCTCAGTAAGACTCATGAGGCTAACAGCCTTGAGTAGAACCCTGATTCACAGGACCTCCCATTGGTATCTCCCTGGATCCTCAATGGTGAATAGAGTGCCCTGTAGAGATAGGATCACACAGTGCTGCTGCCAGAATGAAGGCCTCAGCCTCCATGGCCGCTCCACCAAGCAATCATTTTCTCACTGTCCTGGAGGCTGGAAGTCTGAGACCAAAGTGTCAGCCAAGGTGTTTCTCCTGACAGGAGCCATCTGTTTCCTGACCCCTCGCATGACTGCACATCTGTGTCCACGTTTCTTCTTGCAAGGCTCCCAGGCCTTCATGGCTTCATTTGAACCTTATCTTCTCTTTAAAGATCCTGTCTCCAAACATGGCCCCATTCTGCAGTACTGGGCAATTAGAACGTCAACATACCATCAAGGGGTACAAGGCAGACCATACCCTCCAACTATATTTTTTTTTCAATTTATCGTGATATTTGGTTTCTTGAAATCAGAGTCTCAAACTCATGTTCCTCCCACCTCAGTCTCCTGAAAGCTGAGGTGTACAACGCCATGACTCCTAATTTATAAAGAAACTGAGGCCTACAGAGACTCGGTCCTCACTGAGTTTGTTTTCCAGGCAGGACCATTTCGGTGTTGTTTGCCTCCAACCCCTGCAAGACATTACTAAAAGCTCTCTGGTGCCTTTGTTTATAAATCCAGAGGGACCTATGTAGAACCCCACCATCTACTTTGAAAACCCTCTGCCTGTTAAAATGGAGCAGCACCCACAAAGGCCCTCTTCTGTGGGGTGCTTAACCTCTGGGACGGGCCTACGCTGCTCTCCTTCTCTGCCTCTTTTCATGTAGAAGACCATGTCACAAAGGGTAGATTGATCTTCCCGCAGGCACAGCCAGGACTAGAACTAAGGGCCGTAACTAGGTCGCAGGCTGGGGCACCTTCCAGCTCTTCAGTCAGCTCCAGACTGACTTGAAAGTTTAATAGCTTTGCCTGCGGGGAATGGCAAGGCCTCCCTTGGGATTCCTTTTTTTTTTCCAATGATGTTCAGGCTCAGAAAAAAAAAATAATGTGCCAAGCCGTCAGCCCTCAAGGAAGGACACCTTCATCTTACTGGAGTTCAGAGGGTCCCTGGGGTGCGTGGTTCCAATTGCCCCAAGCCACTGTTCCGTGGGAGGTGGACAGCAGCCTGTATGGGAGGGAGAGACTTCTGCCTGAGATGAAACTGCTGTGGGGGTTTCCAAAGATCGCTGGGTGGGCTCTGGTGCCTTTAAGGGTGACTGCTTCCCCCCTAACCCTGAGTTTCAGGCCAATCTGGAGAGCTAAGGGTTCTTTGAAAGTAGTGAGAGGTCACACTGGGTGTTGGAGCCTAGACGGTGGCCCCCGAAGGTTCTCAGTCTAGGAGTGAGACATGAGCCTGTTGAAAGCCACCAAAGATGACAGAGAATATTCTCAAAGAAAACCAGACCATGAGCATACTGCCACATGAGCGTGTTGTCGCCAAGGAGACACTGGGAAGACCTGGTGTCTTTGAAGGAGGGACCTGGAAGGGCTTACGCTGGGGGTTGGGAAGAAGTGAGGGCTTGCTGTACGTTTGATGCTGGCAAGGTGGGGCTGCCCGATGGCTGGGAACCACACTGATATTTACCCAGGAGGAGAGAGGCTGAGGCAGCCAGAGGGCAGCAGGAACAGCAGCTGCTCAGCCCTATTGAGATCTGTGTCCAAGAGTACCCTTGCCTCTGTCCTGATATAATCACCACAGACCCTGGTGTCTGCCTCTCTCCACCACTATCCCAGAATGACCACATCTGATGATGGCCCAGGCTGTGAGCATTCGCACACAAGTGAGAAATCCATGATGGCCACTGGCTGCAGAGCTGTGGTCTGACTTCTTCACATCCACCACACCAGGCTTCCTCAGCTTCCCTGTCCACCACACAAAAGGACCAAGCCAATAGAGCTAACATCCCTGGGCCTCTAACCTCCTATACATCTCCCAGTACTCTGGAGGCCCAGGGCTGGTGTGTCATCCCTTTAGCCCTGCTGTGCCTTTAAAAGGCAGAGCCCCTCAGCCTCTCAGCTGCTTGGTGAGCCACCTCAGTGGGACTTGGGCTCTGAAGGAAATACTCTCCTAGTTCCTGGGGCTGACTGACAGCTCGTGGCTTGTGACTGTATCACCATCACTGAGTCCCTGCCCTCACTGCCTGGATGTCTATATGAAGGACATCACAAATCACTCAGATCAGATCGAGTCCTGGCCCAATCACCTCATCATAACTTGATTATATCTGCAAAGACCATATCTCAAAGAAAATCCTAGGGTTAGGACTTCCCTGAATCTTCAGGGCAGTCTACCATGCAAGCCATGACTGTAGCTATTGGTCGGTTTGGTTTTGTTTGGTTTTGTTTTTTACCTTATATTCCTGATTTCTCGAATGCTGTTGTGGGTCTCCAAATGCCACTTCAAAAGTCCACAACTGCCAATATTTTTGCATCTAACCTATTTCTTTTCCCATTTGAAATCATCTTCTGCCTTCTATCAAGCCACATGGGGCTGGGAATTTACTAGGGTAAACTGTGGTGCAGACTGCCCAGGAGAGAGCTGCTCATTGGACAGAGAACACAATTACTGTGTGACTGGGCCGAGTGACACCACCTCTCTGAACCTTTTTCTCAACTATTAAATGGAGGGACCAGCTCCCCTTGGCTCTCAGGAAGTAAGCCAGATTCCAGTTCATGACCCTGGAAGGCACGTGACAAGGTCCTTTCCATGGCCCTGACGGGGACAAATTCTGCTTGACTCTCCTTCTGGTTGCTACCTGGCTCTGAGCCCATTAGACAAATCCCTTTTACCCAGAGGCTCATCTGTAAAATCAGAGGGCAGAATTCTCTGACCTCCCAAGCCTCACACGATAGACCATTCTGCTTCCTGTGCGGCAGGCAAAAACTAAGAAGAGGTTCCTGCCACCAGCCCCCTCCTCTGCCAGCCTTCCCCCCCCCCCCGCCCCCATCAATTCTTTGAAATTTGCCTTTGTGGCTAGCCAGGCTGGGAATGTTGGCATATGAGGTCCTTTTTATTCCTAAGATTCTGATAGTGACCTGTGCCCCCCAGAAGCGATGAAACATGTTTTATTAACCTCACATACCTGCTGTGATGTATCTCAGATGTTGCAGGATTAATTTGTCTATGGGTTAAATGAGAGGGAGCAAAGTCCACCCATGATCCGAGTTCATAAAAACACAGACTAAATTAAACCAATGCACAGCTGGGATTCCTGGGTTGGCCAGCCCTAGCACCATGCCTGCATGTAGATGGCAATAAATATTCATGAGCTCTCCGCATCCTCCTATACACGTGACCATCCAAACCCTGGTCCCCATGGCAATCATTCTCCAACCACTCAATACACTGAGAATCCCCAATGTCAGAAGTGTGGTGTGGTCTGCCTTGAACTAGACAACAATGGCATGATGCCAGAAAACAGGAAAGGACCCAAGGAAGACAGGAAGGCAAGGGAAGACGAAGCAGAAGTCAGGCAGGAAGGAAGAGGAGTCAATACATGGCAGCAGCTTATGGTGCATACTACAGATCCCCAAAGAACTGAGTTCATATCCTGGCTCTGCCATTGACTGACTTTGTGACCTAAGACAAACCTCATAACCTTAACCTCTCTGAATGCAATGCTGTGATCTAGAAAAGGAAGATAGTATTCATACCATACAGTTGTTGTGGGACTTAAATAATTTCTTTCTAAACTTTATTGTAGTGCCTGGACATAATAAGCATTCAAATTAACTTAGTAGATAATTGGTGCCATCACTTGTGAACATTAGGTAATAATAACCATGAACACTGCATAGCCCTTCTAGCCTGTCTGCCCAGCAGACCCCATAGGGGTAAGGAATACAGAGACTATCTGCACAGTGGCACGTAGGGATGGGCCCCTGGTGTCTCTTTATGGCCAGCAATCCCAGAGTGGCCTCTGAGCCAAACCTGGAACTGAAGGAGACCCTCCATGAGATGGGGTGGGGAGTGGGGGGAAAGTCCTGGGCTGTTGCCTCTTAGCAAGTGGTGCCACCTTCTGGCTGCTCTAGGAGTTGTCTTGCAAACGGAGCATCTCCGCCCCCTTGCAGAACACCCCTTGTGTGTCAAGTCCTGGACTCCTAGAATCGTCTCTCTGTCAGAGCCATCTTGATTTGGGAGGCCAGCACACAATCCATGCCACCCTGTAGCCAATCCAATCATGTCAGCATTTCCACTACAGGTCATGATTTCTTACGAATTCAAAATCTACCTTAAGATCGCCCTCTGTGCTGAGACACTGCATAGCCAGGACGTCCGTCCCTGTCCTCTGCTGTTGCTGTTTGGGACAGAAGACATCCCCTTCCTTGCCGAGTTTCATCTTGTGTTGCTTTTGGGGTTTAGGCCAGAGCTTGAATTTGGAGGCGGAGTTCCAAGTTCTGAGTCCTAGTCTTCAAATACTTTCCCAGATTCTTAGTCCGTCCCACCTTCGCCTCCCCCTCTGAAGAGGAAGGAGGTAACCGCAGCCGCCATCTTGGTGGTGGTCCTTCTGCAGCTTAAAAACACACAGCAGGAGGGAGGAGGGCTTTGTCAGTGTCAGCCTAGACTACCACTTCTCAGCCTGTGTGTGTGTAATTAGTGTCACACGCAAGTACAGAATCTTTCACGATGGCGGCATGCACCGCCCTGCCTCCCTCCTCGCAGCAGCCTGACAGAGTAGCATTTATCGTGGTAGCTGCTATGGGGCTGTCACAGATTCCCTTTTATTCTGTTCATTTCTGAGGCTTGGAATGCAGTTTGCCACGTACCAGGCACTATGAGAATTTCAGTATTAAAGAGCCAGAGTCTTATACCCTGGGTCCTGGAGTTCAGGAAGAATGATGAATCAACACATCCACACACTGGTCCAGACACATTGTGACGCGTCAGCACAGTGCTGGGCATGTGACAGATGTCAACTGTATACTGACCAGGAGGGACTCAAGAGATGTGGTTAAAACTCAAGCACCTCTCCCTGGATACTTTTTAACCCACTCAGTGGAAGACAGACACTGTCCCTAATAGTGAGTAGAAATCCAGTGATGTCATGATTTTTTTGATCACTGGTAACTAAGAACCACATGATAAGCAGACATGGTGATGCATCTGGCTTTTTATGTGTCTCAAACTCAGGTCATCAAGCTTGCCTGGCAAGCACTTTTAATTGCAGAGCCATCTCTGCAGTTCCAGAGCTGGGGAGACACAAGGATCTCTGGCCAGGCAGCCTGGACCAACTGATGAGCTCCAGGTCCCAACAAGAGAACCTATCTCAACAAATAATATGGAGAGCCCCAAGATTGTCCTCCATGTACATGTATGCACATATAGGCACATACATGTACATGTATGCACACAAAGGATCTGCTCTGAGAGCCACACCTGAAATCAGAAAGGAGGCTCAGTAACTTGGACCCAGCATATTTCTGAGGAGCACAAATCTATCTGACAAGGGCAAACACCCAGGAAATAAATCTCATCAGAGGAAAAGTTAGAAATAGCCATTTAAAAAAAAAAAAATAAGAAAAGAAAAGAAAAGAAATAGTCATTTCCAAATAGCTTCCATTCAGCAAACAGAAAGGACTCTGGGAGAGGCTGTGTCCTTATCTCCAGGCCTTCCTGTGCCTGTGTCTCTACAGAGGCCTACCCCACTGTTCCCCGAGTCTGCAGCAAACCTATTCCGCCTTCATGACGGCTATCCTGGGAACCCGCCCTCCTCTGTACCCATTCATTCCAGCAGCTCCCACTTCCATCCCAGCACACTTTCCCAGACAGAGTCTCTGTTGTAAGCCCCGTAATGTGTTGACCACTGGACCAGTTAATTTTTTTTCTAGTTGACTTTGTTTAATACCACCTCATGTTTTCTTAATTATAAAATATTTCAATATAAAAAGAGTACCCAACACTCAGCTTGTCAACCCTTCACGTTAAATTTGACACACCTCATTTTAAGCAAAACTCAAAGGTTTTTAGATATAATTAAAACCCCTTTGTGCAGTTCAATCTGCAGAATGTCTGTTGGCAAGGTTCAGTTTTTCCAGGGAAAGCTAGTGTCTGTTTTATCCAATCACAGAGCTGCCTGGAATGGGGCTCATTCACATTACAGGAAGCAATATATAAAATAATATATAATAACATTATATATCACACATACTAATATATATAATAATGACTGGGCTGTCGTGGCACATGCCTTTAATCCCAGCACTCAAGAGGCAGAGGCAGGTAGATCTCTGAGTTAAAGGCCAGCCTTGCCTACACAGTGAGTTCTAGATCAGCCAGACTATAAAGAGAAACCCTGTCTTGAAAAAAAAAAATAACAACAATAATAATAATATGTACCACTGAGTACATCATTATTATCATTACTACTATTACTGTGCTGATACTGAGATTGAACCTGGGGCCTTGCACATGTTAGTCGGGTACTCTGCCACTAAGCTATACCCCCAGCCTCTTCTTACTTTTTATTTTAAGACAGGGTCTCACTAAAATCCCCAAGCTGACCTTGAACTTATCCTATAGTCCAGGCATGCCTTGAATTTGCAATCCTCCTGTCTCAGCCCACAAAGTAGCTAGAATAACAAGCCTGTACCACCATGTCCATATTAATCTTACCTAAAATTACCCTCGTAGAAACATTCAGAATAATGATCAATCAAACACAAAGGCACTATAACCTAGCCAAGCAACATACAGACTTGACCATTATAATGTCTACCACAGTGATTCTCTATCTTATTTTCTGAGACAGGGTCTCTCACTGAACCTGGAACTCACTGTCCTGGCTAAACTGGCTGGTAGACAAGCTCCAGGTGTATGTCTTCCATACCCAGCTTTTCTACATAAGTTCTAGGATCCAAACCTACATCTTCATGCTTACCCTTTACCCAGCGGGCCATCTCTCTAGCCCTGTGAATCATGTTTTATTAAAATCCAGCCCTCCCCATCTGTGTATTAATCATCTCCAACTGCTTTCACACCAAGAGGGGTGGGATTGTCCATTGCAGCAAAGACACATGACCCATGAAGCCTGAAATACATATTATGTGACCCTTGATAGCGAAGTTCTAGGCCTGCTGTGGGCAGTAGACAAGCAGAATTCACAGCTGGTGTGTAGCACTGATGGGTGACTCTGAACTGGCCTCACAGATTTCCCTCCCAGAGCCATCAGAAAGACATCTGCCTTCCTCATACGCCCCTCTCACTGTTCTCCTTGGCCTGGTGTTTGTGAACTGATTTTTCCTGGTCTCACATGCTTGACTCATTGATGCACTAGATATTTACTAATGGATTAGCATGCACCCGGTACTGCTGAGCTAAAGCTGCCCTGTTTCATAAGAAGAGAAGCGATGCTAGGACAGTGGTTTAATCACGGTGGGAAGGCATATGGCTGAGCATAGATTTTGCTGGCCTGCCCTGGAGAGGGAGCAGCATGAAAAATAACCAACTAGCTGGAAGCATTTTGCAGGCTAAGGATGCTCAGCTGGGAAGTAAAACAACAAGTTGGCCATCTGCCCGAAGTGTCTGACAGCCAGGGGCACCTACATCGTAATTCGCAGCAGAAAGGAACTCTATTTCATGACGGCACCCATAATACAGTCGTCTGGTGATTTAACAGGGTTTTTTTTGTCCTGCCTTTTGACCTTAGAAAATAAAACATCTGTGATTATAAGAGGGGGCGAGTATATGAGAAAGGAACTGTCCATAGTTGATACAACAAGAAATGGAGATGTTTATAGTCACCAAGACAGTCAGTAAAAAGGAAGGGAGGTGGCCTGTGACAGCCAGATAGCCTGGAAGTCAGAACACAGTGTTGGAGGCTGGAAATCATGACATCCAAAAAGACAGAGGAGTGGGAAAGGCATTAAACCACAGAAGAGCAGAAACTGCTGAAGGGGGTGTCGGGGGGGGGGAGCACTAAGGCAGGAGAATGCCACTTTATACAGCCTTTGGGGCTGCTGAATTCTAAAAATCACATGTATATGTACGCCCACACGTCAGGGAAGTTTTTATGGGTATTTTTCCTCCTTTGGAGTTTTTTAGTTTGTTTCAAGACAAGGCCTCATTACTGTAGCCCTGGCTGACCATAAACTTGTGATCCTCCTGCCTCAGCTTCCCAAATGCTGTGTACCACCATGTGTGTGCATACTGTATTGTGTGTACCACCACGCCTGGCTGTATGTGGTATCCTGACAATTTTAAAAACTGAAATATAAGAACAAGAAAACAGCAAAGACTAATGAAATGTTGACAGATACTCCAAATGAGGTGTGTATAATGACCTTTAAAGTAAGGACAGACGTTGATGAGAGCAGATATTTTTATATCAGACATAGGATTTTAACTGTTGAAACACATGTGGGATGTTATAATTCTCATCTCTCTACATCACCATATCATTTTATATTTGAAATTTTCTGTAATGTATGTGTTTGCTTTTTAAATTTTTTGTTGGGACACAGAGGCCAGTGGTGAAGAAAGATGGGGAAAGATGAGGATACAAGATGGTGTGGCCATTGTGGAGATGCCCAGGGCAGCCTGGGCTTGCTTTGAGGGATGGACAGGAGCTTACCTAGCAAAAGGCAGTATGGAGGCAGGGCTGGTTAAGGCTTGCCCGTGACATCTCTAGGTAGTAGAATGAGGCAAGGGCTGGAATCTAGATGAGCTAGCCAAAAACAGTTCAGTCCCTGATAAGAAGAGGTACAGCTAGAGATGAGCAAAGTCAAGTTATTAGGGGCCTTGTACAGCAGGCTGAAGAGGAAGGGCTTATCAGGACCACACCTCAGAATAGTCTAGGACAGTACTTCTCAATTTGTGGGTCCCAAATGACCCTTTCACAGGGGTCACATGTCCTGCATATCAGATATTTACAGTATGATTCTTTTTGGAGCTGAGGATCGAACCCAGGGCCTTGCGCTTGCTAGGCAAGCGCTCTACCACTGAGCTAAATTCCCAACCCCTTACAGTACGATTCTTAACAGCAAAATTACAGCTAGGAAGTAGCAGCAAAGATAATTTTATGGTTGGGGTCACCACAGCATGAGAAACTGTATTAAAGGGTCCCAGCATTGGGTAGGTTTCAAGCCACTGGTTGAGTAGAAGGGCGCAGAGGCTAGAGAGCAGAGATGAGCAGTAAGAGGAAGTTCAGCTGGCTACCCAACAGAGTCCCCAAGGCTACTGAGCCTTGACGTGCCTGGTGCTCAAACCAGATTTCTTTGGAGCCATCCAGATGAGGAAGTGGCAAAGTGATTCTCAGGCTGGACTCAGGTGGGGCCTCTGAAGTTTCTGAGTCTAGAAAGAAAGTCTTGGGCCAGCTTTGCTTCTCCCCAAAGGAGTACTGGCAGCTTGTCAATTCAACTGATGTCTACTGTGTCAGACCCCACACAGCCAATAATGGGGGTTTCCCTAATCAATCAGCAAGAAATCACGGATAAGAACACACCTGTGATCCCAGCATTCTGCAGGCTGCGGTGAGAAGCATGTATGTTCTAGGGTAGCCTGAGTTACATAGTAAGATTCTATCTCAAAACAAAACCTTGATAGTCATCACAATCCATAATAAATGATTCAGAGAAAGCCAACTAGGCAGAGATGAGCAGAGAAGATGAAGTTCTCCCCGAGGTAAAGTGGTCAGGATGAGGAGAGATCCAGGCAGAGGCGGGAAGACCAGTGTGATCCAGAAAGACAGACCAGTGGGACTCAGATAGACCAGTTTGATCCAGAACAACCAGACTCCAGAGTGACTGGACCTGTAAACCATTGGAACACAGACAAGCATATAGGGCCTTGAAGGCTGCTGTCTTAGGCTCAAGCTTTATGCCTAATTGTGCTGCCTATGTTTGTGTCAAGTTGGCACAAGCTAGAGTCATTGGAGAGGAAGGAGCCTTGAGAAAATGCCTCTATAATACAGCGCTGTAGGAAAGCCTGCAGGGCATTTTCTTACTTAGTGATTGATGTAAGAGGGCCCAGAAGAAGGGCCACTGCTGGGCAGTGGTCCTCGGCTCTATAAGAAAACAGGCTGAGCAAGTCAGAAAGCTGAACCACCCACCTCACGGCCTCTACATCCTGCCTCCAGGCTCCTGCCCTGCTTGAGTTCCTGCCCTCACTGCTTTTGATGATGTACTGTTATGTGGAACTGTGAGTGAAATCCACCCATGTTGCTTTGGTCATGGTGTTTCATCACAGCAACAGTAGTCCTAACCAGGACACTATTATAAGAGGCACCTCTGATGAGTTTGATCCAGTCAAGTTAGGGTGACATGATCTCCTTCGGGGGTTTTAAGAGCACTCTGGAAGCAGAATGTAGACTACAATGAAAGAAAGTTTAATGTCTAGCTCAGTGCTAGACAACTTGTCTGTACTCAGTCCCAATCACCGCCACCACCACCACCATCAAAATAAAAGTACACTGAAGGAGCAAACACGGGGTCAGATAGCATAGGAGGGCATGATAGTGATGTGCACAATGGACATGGGGAGAGAGAAAGGCAGACAGCTGGGTCTGAGAGGCATCATAGAGGAAGAATGGACCAGACTTAACGTTGGATTAGATGTGGGAGATGAGAGGTAAAGATGTTAAGTGTGAGATGTCAGTGCAACTACCACAGAAAGATAAAGCGGGTGTGCATAGCTGCAGCTGAAAGGGAATTTCAGAACTGAAGGTGTAAATGTGGAAGTCAGCTAAGCATGATGGCGCACACCTTTAGTCCCAGCACTCAAGAGGCAGGATGATCTCTGTGAGGCCAACCTGATCTACACAGTGAGATACTATCTCAAAAGTAAAATAAAAGATAAATGGATACTGGGAGCATAAACAATTTCATTTCATATAAATGTCTGTGGATAGATAAGATTGCTTACAAATGAAAAGAAGCCCCAAGATCCAACCCTGAGAACCAGCTGCATTAGACCTCTGATAAGGGAGAATTAATCGGCATGCCAGGAAGGGCAGGAGAGTGGTGTCAAGGAAGCCAAGGGGCAAAATTGTATCCTTGGGGACACATGTGAGTAAGGGCTTGGCAAGATGGCAGTCTTCAACATGATGGAAGAGAAGTGTGGCTGAGTACTAAGGACAGATTTTGGCTTCTTGTTCATTTATTACTAGAAGCAAGTCATGCTGGGCATCCATCCTTACTTGAAGTCAAATAAAAGTGAAGATGTTTCTAAGGGAATCTCGTATCACCGTGCCAACTGAGTTAATTTCCCACGAGTCCCTTCTTGCCCAACTCCTCCATAAACCTACAGTTCAGGCTGCTGGGACACCAATATCTTTAACTCTAAATGAAGTATTAATGGAACTGTTGGGCTCACATAATGGCCTATTTTAAAATGCTGCTTGTCTTTGCCTTTTTAAAAAACACAATCATGGTTCAATCCCTCACCCGCCACCACCAACTCCATTTATTTTAATAACTATGTCCCCAGTGAAACAACATCAGGAAGAGATCAAATCCAGAACATCAGAGTAAGCAAGACTAGAGTTTTTCCAAAGACCACAGACAAAAGAAACTGTAAGAAAAAAATATATCAAGCCACTAGATGGAAGTCTTCATTCAACTGCCTGTGCATTCAAAAACGACATAAGCAAGGGGCCAGAGTGTAGCTCAACAGTGGAGTGAATGCCTAGCGTGTAAGAGACCCTGGGTTCAATCCCCAGGACAAAACAAGCAGGGGTGGGGAAAGTTTAAAAGAACAGATGGAGCGGGAGCAATGGCTGAATGCACAAACAGTCTAATTCATCCAACACTCATTGAACAGTTGTCTTGTCCAAAAGACAATTAACAGTGATAATAATGGCCACCAGGTGTGGAACACTCCCCCTGTGCCAGCCTGGCTGCTGGGTGTTTCCCACATGTTGAGTCATTCAATTCTCACAACTAACCCAGGGAGGAAGTGTTACTGTGGATGAGGAAACCAAATCTTTGTGTTACTTACTCTATGGTGAGGAGAAGAGCTAGGCGTAAGAATAAGAGTGCCGTCACCTCCAGGCTCTTTATACCGAATAGGGTGGAGTGATTCAAACACAATGATAATGGAGAGGAGGAGCAGAGGCAGCCATGTTCACCCCAGGCTCCAGTAACTCAGCCCAGCTCCATCATCAAGAAGTGTTTACTTTGTCCTCTCTGCTCTTCACCCCCCCCCCCCAACCAACATTGTCAATGCCACCATCATTCACCATTAGGAAGATAAATGACCCACATAAATACAAGAGCCTCCTCTGGTGCACAGCATCTTCTCTATCTCCTACAGTCTTCCTTCATAACCCAGATCACTTCGGTACCAGGCTCAAAAATTTACTCTGACTTCCCAGGAAGATCCCACCCCTTTCCATTGTCTCTGAGGCCTTCCTTCCATAGGTGTCCTTTGCTTGCCTCTTAAACCTCATCTCCCATAGTAGCGGCTCATTCTCTAACAACACGCGCAGAATCTGCCATCGGGTAACCAATAATCCTACGCAGAGGAGACAAAGGCAAGAATAAATAAGGCTATCCAGAGAAAGCCATGCGTGAAATAAACATTAGAGTAGGATTTATTTAGACAGCCAGGGCTGTGAGGTATCACAGGTGTTCCTGGTGTCCCAGGCAACCACATGAACAAGAGCAAGGGCATGCTGGAGGCATTGCTCTACAAAACGCCGATTCTTGAAATTGTGTGTGTGTGTGTGTGTGTGTGTGTGTGTGTGTGTGTAAGCCTCTATCCAGCAGGCTGCCTGGCACAGACTGAGTAGACCATGAATGGTAGTCATTATATGATGGTCATGATTCCTCTTTGTACAAAGCATTTGTTCAACACATGAGGGAGAGGTCAATGATTAAAACACAAGTCATTTGTGAGCCAGCCTCAGAAATCCTGATTCTTACATTGGGGGGGGGGGGTGATCATTTGAATTTCCCTAAGCTCCTAGGGATGCTGGGGATCATTCTTGAAGAACCACAGGTTAAGGTATCTTGAGGACATCTCCACGAGGGGAGCCAGAGGGAAAAACCCTCCAGCTACCCCTCCCTCAGCAGCCGTCCCTGCTTCCTCTGCTCTGCATCAGCCCCTAGGAACTTACTCTATAACACACCACAGCCTCTCACTGCCCACCCCTGAAACTCATCCACGATGTCTCCTCTGAATGGATCTCGTTTCTTCCTCCATCAGTACTCACAAGTCCCAAGTCCCTTACCCTCATGACCACCCGATCCCACAATCAGTTCAGACTGACCCTGCCCTGACTGGGCAAGTTAGTCAGGCTTGAGCTGCTGTAACAAAAATACCTGACTAAACCACGTGAATGGAAGGAATGCTTTTTGGTTCACAGTTTGAGGGCTTCTGGTCCGGTCAGTCAGCTTCATTGTTTCTGGGCTGTTGTGAGGCAGAACCATCAGTGATGGAAGGAAAAGTTGCTGACCTCAGGACAGCCAGGAAGCAGAGACATGGGTAAGATACAGCCCCAAGAGCACGCCCCAGAGGGCCACTTCCTATAACTAGGCTCCAACCTCCTTACGTTTCTAATACCTTCCAAAATAGGATCACCAGCCGAGGACTAAGGCTATAACACTTAAGTCTATGGGAACATTATATATTCAAGTCATCACATGCAGTCTCTTAGCAGGGGACCTGGCCTTAAACATAACTGTGATGGTGGCATTTCAGAGGGAGAGTAGGAGGAGAGGACTCCTCATTGGTGGCCTTCCCAGCACTCCCAGCCTGCTGCCCACTCAAGCTGCCAGGTTGCCTACTGAAGGCCACTATTCATTTATTTCTACAGTTTCCTCCCAGAGAGTAAGTCCTCATGGTTCCAGGGTCATGGGTAGCTCTTCTTGTGGACATAGTATCCGTCCAATGGCTGTACATCGTGACACTGTATTTTCTTTTGCCTTCTCCCCTAGAAAGAAAGTTAATCAGAGAGGCAATGCTACGTCAGTGAGGACCAGATAATTAATGTACATCTCTCATAGCTTAAAATAGAAATGCTCTTTCTTCTCCCGAGAAAATGCTCAGCAGCAAACATCCATCCATAGCTCTTCCCCCAGACTTTATCCACTCATGGGGATCTGGGAAGAAGGCTAGGGGTGGGGGGGATTGACGGGAGAGATGATTGAGTCAATGGGGTTAGCCTAGCGATCTCAGAATCTGTGGAAAAGATATCTCTTTATCTTCATGACGCAACCCAAGGAGGAGCCAGGAGTCCTGGCTGTCTGCATGGCAGGAAAAATGGAAAATGCAGTCCAGATGGACCTTTAAATTGTGATGAATTTTTTAGATTAGAACACGAACACACACACACACACACACACACACACACATACACACACACTCACACACACACACACTTTTGAATCATGCTGACTTGGGGTGGCATTCTGGCTCTGCCTGCCACTTTCCAGCTGTGTGATTTGGGGCAACTTCAGCTCTCTGAGTGCTGCTGTTCTCATGGGTGAATTGAGTGTGTTAAGAGCTTTAAAGGGGGCGGTGGTGCACACACCTTTAATCCCAGCACTCAGGAGGCAGAGGCAGGCGGATCTCTGTGAGTTCGAGGCCAGCCTGGTCTCCAAAGCAAGTTCCAGGAAAGGTGCAAAGCTATACAGAGAAACCCTGTCTCGGAAAACCAAAAAAAAAAAAAAGGTGCCACAGCATTTAATGAATTAATGAATTTATAAAGATGCCACAGCATTTAATGAAGTTGTGAATGTCCAGTATTGATGCAAGGTGGGGCATCGTCAGTGTGAACAATTATCTCCCCGAAAATAAATCCTGTGGTTTGTAGTGTTTGCCAGTTTTCTTGGTGTAAATATTCTGACCTTGACCAATATCAAGCTATCAACATCTCACTAAATGCAGGGCTGGAAAGAGATTCAGGGTACCACACAATATAGCATTTCCACCATCCAGGCACAGTCAAAGCAGAAAACCTCAAAATCAGATATCACATTCAGGACTACGTTGGGGGGGGGGGGACTACTGCCTTTTTATTCTGAGTATGTGCTGCTTTTATTTTTAAATTACTTAATTGTAAGCTCACATAATTTAACTTTTCATGATGGTGTGTTTAACAACCACCTCATAGAACTTCTAAAGTATTTAATGATTCGCTCTCACAGTCAGGATAAGTCAGCTCAGGCACATTGTGGGGGCACATGCTTAAACAGTCAATAAACACAACGTCCCTTCCCCCTTCCCTTCCTTTCTTCAACTCTAGGAAGGTTTTCCCTTACAGGCTTCATGCTTGGCCTTTGTTCAGGACCCCTCTGGGCCACTGTACCAGGCCTGAGTCTGTACTAAATCCCAGTGAAGGTCACAGCCCTCCTCATACCACATAACTGGCCTTTCTTTTTTTTTTTCCCAAGCTGGGGATGCCGAGGAACCACCAACCCCAGATATGGAGTTTCTGCCCAGTTAGGAAAGGCGGTGATGGGTACTGGAGGGCCCTCCGTGGTGAGAGTGGAGACTTAGTTTATTTTAGGATCTCTGTCTGGTTCGGGAGTGGGAAAGCATGGCCAGCAGGCTGTACTTTGGCAAGCCATAGCCTATAATTAGCCTCCACTTGAGGGTGGAATAAACCCTTGATTGTTACTAAACAACAGCAAAATGCAGGAAGGCCTCCAGACTCCCGCAGTCCTGGGCCCACACAGCCTCCAAGGATAGAGATTTGGATACAGCCCCCATATTGGCCTGGCAGGCAGCATCCAAATTACTCCTGTTCTCAGCCCAGAATGAAAACTCAAAGGCTGTCAAGGAGCAAAAACAAGGTGACCGGCCTTGTCTGACCTCTGAGAACTCCACCTTTCTACCTGGTGTCTTTGGGCATGGCTTTGAGCATCTTTGTATTAATTAATATTGGGAATTTGTAATAGATGGGAAATGTCACAAAGCCACGTGCCCCATAGTATTGTAGCAGAGCAAAGTAAAGAAAGTCTTTGGAGATCACAAGCTTGTCTACCCAAAGCCAGGGTCAGTTCTGCCTGGAAAGACTTGAAGCAGCCATGGATCCACCTTCTTTCTGCTTTTGCAGAACTGTATCCTGCCCTCTACACACATGTGTGCATGCACACACACAAATACACACACACATATGCAGACACAAAAATACACAAACACACACAAACGCATGTACATACTTACACACTCACATAAACGCCCACACATACCTGGCTTATTTCTTTGACTTTTTCCTTTTCTTTTTTAAATAAACTTAATTATACAAAAATTTCAAGAAACCTATTTTAAGAATTTTGACTGTCAATTGTCTAGGCTCCACATTCAAACATTAGAAACACTGAATTAGGCAAGTTAAAAGTTCAAGGCCTGTTTGAGCTGTAGAGTCAGTTCAAGACAAGCCTAGACAACATCGTGAGACCTAATCTCAAGACAGAAGTAAAGAGCCAGTGAGATGGCTCGGTGCATAAAAATGCTTGCCACCCAAGCCTGATGATACAAACTTGAACCCAAGAACTGACATGGAAAAAAAAAAAAAATCCCAGGAACATTTGGAAACTCCCTTCTTGATGGCTTCTTAGAAATAACCTTCAAACCAGATCCAGGGAGTGACTGAGAACTGTCACCTGTGGTCACATCATTCATTTATTCATGCATTCATTCAACAAGTTTTCAACATGTCAGCCAGTCTGGACATGGTGCTGCATGCCTGTAACTTCAGCACTCAGGCAGAGGCAGAAAGTTCAATGCCAGCCTGGTCTCGTAGTGAGTTCCAGGCTGGCCGGGACTGTGTACTTTTGGGGACCCTGTCTCACAAAAGTAAAAATGACAGAGACCTGTAATCCTTGCTACTCAGGGTTCCGAGGCAGGAGAACTGCAATCTCAAGGTCTTCCTGGGCTACAGAATGAATTCAAAAACAGCCCATACAACTTAGGGAACCCTATCTCGAAATAAAATGTACAACACAAGCTGGAGATACATAGTGGTAGAGCACTTGCCTAGCATGCTAAGGCCCTGGGTTCAAGCTTCAGCACTGAAGGAAAAAAGTGTATAAGCCCCAGCCTGGGGAAGTGGGCAGGGCTTCTTAAGCCAGTGGAAGAAGAAAAGGTGGGTTAAGGAGAGAAAGTCTTTTTTAAAAGATTTATTCTGATGTGTATGTGTGTGCATGTGCCACGTGGGTTCAGGGGCCCAAGGAGGCCAGAAGAGGACATCAGATACCCTGGTGCTGGAGTTCCAGGCAGTTGTGAGATGCTGGATTTTTGGAAACAGAACTCAGATTCTCTGGAAGAGCCACAAACACTCTTAACTGCCAGCCCATCTCTCTGATTCACGAAGTTCCATTTGTGGGAGAAGCAATGATTATGCTCCTTGGTCCAGTCTGACCATCCATCGATTTAGTTTCATGTCACTGAATCTCCCACTAGCAAAGATGGAACTAGCTCTTCAAGCCTGGCCCTTGAGCACACTGGCAAGTGGCTGAAGGAGACCATCTCCTGGCTCGTGTGTTTCTCATCTCCTAACCTTATTCCTGTCTTTCACCTCCTATGCAATAAAGATCTAGAAACTCTAGGCCCAGGGGTGTACAAACGAAGCCTATATGCTCAGTAGTGTATAGTTAGCTAATAATAGGGGGGTTGCTTCTATTTTTAGTTCCTTGGGGTTCATTGTTGTGTTTATGGTTTTGTTTGTTCTTTGAGAGACCTCCACATTGTTTTCCATAATGGCTGCATTCACCTTGCCACAATGATGTGCAATCGCTCACCATCCTTGCCAGAACTTGTTACCATTCATCTTCTTGATAACATACACCTTACTGGTAGGAGGTGATATCTTGCTGGGGTTTTAATTTGCATTCCCCTGATGATCAGTGATGCTGAGCATGCTAATTAGCTTGATATAATCATTCCACAATGTAAAGCAGATATTAAAACCTCAGATTGTTCTCTATAAATACACAACCATTGCCAGCTAAAAAATGAAAATTCTTGGCTAGGTGTGGTGGAACATGTCTGCAATCCCAGACTAGTGGGATGGAGATTGTGGATTTGGGGCTAGCCTGCCCTATACAGCAAGATCCTGTCTCAAAAAAAAAATACATTTTCTTTTCATTTATTTCTACTTTGTGTGTGTGTGTGTGTGTGTGTGTGTGTGTGTGTAGGTATTTTGCCTGCTTATATGTCTGTGTACCACATGCATGTCCGGTGCTCACAGAGGCCAGAAGATGTCAGATACCCTGAGTCTGGAGTTACAGAACATTGTTTAGCCACCATGTGGGTGCTAGAAATCAAACTCTGGTCCTCTGGAGGAGCAGCCATTGCTCTTAACTGTTGAGCCATCTCTCCAGCCCTATTAACAACTATTCCTAAAAGTAACTTTGAACCCATACACACACATGTATGTATTATATATGAATGTGCATGTACACACACACACACACACATACAGCACACACACACGTGTACACATACACACAAAGCCAGTGAGACTTCACTGCAGAAGCCAGACCACATTCCTGGAGGAGCTGAGAGCTCCAGGCTATGGCGGCAGCTATGAACTCATCTGTCTTTGAATCACAATTTTATCCCAAAAATCTTACTCTAAATCTCACTCTAAAATATCTGAAGGACATCCAGATTTATGCCTTCTTATCTCCTTCTTGTCGTGAGAGAGGGAGACTCATCCTGAAAAGACAAGCTGTTGTGAAGCTTCAGCTCTTCCTCCAGAGCTCCAGGCCCCACACAAGCCACTGCTAAGCACCCTCTTCTCTTTGTTCCAGGTGGGAGAGGCTGTCTTGGAAAATGCCCGGATTATGCTGCAGATGGAAACGACCCAAGCCAGTGCGGATGACTTTAAAGAGAGGTAACGCTCTGCAGCAAGGGGCCCTCCCTCCCCATCCAGACTCCAGACCATTGCAGATAATGCTGCCCCAGAGCACATCCTTCCACCACAGTAGAAAGGTGGCCTGAGACAACAGGAACTCTAGGAGAACCCAGAGCCACAAAAAAAATCAGGACTTAGGGGCTCAAAGACTGTGCCCAGTGTTACTTGCTTTACAAAAGGGTCTTTTTAAAGAAAGATTATTATTAGTGATGTGTGTGTGTGTGTGTGTGTGTGTGTGTGTGTGTGTGTGTGTGTACATTTGTCATGGTACACATGTGGAAGTCAGAATACAACATGTGAGAGTTTGTTTTTCTCCTTCTACCATGTAGTTTCCAGGGATTGAACTCAGGTACTCAGGCTTGACAGCAAGCATCTTTACATACTGAGCCATCTTGCCAGCCCTCTTTTTGGTTTGGTTTGGCTTGGTTCCTTCAGTTTTTGTTTTTCATTTTGTTGTTGTTATTTAAGATGAGGTCTCATGGAGCTAAGGTTGGACTGAACTCATTGTGTTCAAGGACAACCTTGAACAACTGATCTTTCGACCTTCAACTTCCAAGTGTCTTGACTATAGGCATGATTCACCATGCTTGGCTTGTTTTGAGATGGTATTTTACTCGGCTGACCAGGACAGCCTTGAACCCTCAACTTACATACTTCGTAGGACTACCAAAGTAGTGAGTGACTTTGAGTATTTCCAGAGTCAAATTCACCTTTTTATAAGACTAGAGGTTTAAGCTTTTATATGAAGAAATAATCAAGTATTAGAGCTTTCCACAAATGGATCATTGGCCTTGAGAGGGAATGAGTTCCTCAGCACCCAGAACATACAAGTAGAGGTTCCAACAAAATCACCTGTCACAAATGTGTCCCTAGGGATTCTGAATATTAAAATTCACTACAGGGGTTGGGGATGCAGTTCAGAAGACAGTGCTTGCTCAGCGTGCTCAATCCCCAGTCTCCCCCACCACCACCACACAGACACACACACACACACACACACACACACACACACACAAACACACACACACATCTTAAAGTGAAGACTTATAATCCTAAAACCTTAAGGTGCTTTCTGAAATAGAAATGTGGATTTTGCCCTCCTGTGGATGTATGGAGGCAACTGGGAAGTGGTACCACCATGGTATGAGGAAAGGGCATCATGAGAAATCAACAAAGATGTTAGGTAGTGTTTAGAAAGAAAGCCTAAGGGTTGAAACTCAACATGGACAGTTTTGATACAAGCATGTCCACACACATATTCATTGTTTTAAAAGCCATGTGCTTTTTGTTGTTTTATTTGTTTGGTTAATTGGTTGTGTTTGTGATGTGGATATTCAACTTAGCCCCTCACAAGCAAGGAAAGTGTTCTACTACTGATCTATCATTTAAATCTCTGGATAGATAAACCCATGCTTCTCCCTTCCCCTAAAGAGAGCAGGGATAAGGCAAAAGTACCTTGCTACACAATAGATATGGACGGAGCTGGGCTGCAGCGCCCCCTGTAGGTTAAGTGAAGTACTCTGATAGGATTCATCAATACCTCTCTCTGTACCCACTCCTTGCCATGGTTCCTCCTTTACACAACCTACTTGAGTTTGTAGTCACAATCAAGAATTGCAGTATAGTGTTCATTTCTGGATCCCCAGTCTGATATTTAGCAGGACTTCAACAATGGTAAATGATCCTTGGATGAAGAGGAGGACAGCTCAGGATAGAGACAAAGATGTGGTATTACCTTTCTGTGATGAGAACTCCTGAGAGTATCCGACTCCAAAAGTTTCACAAAGCTATGTTCCCAGAAGCTGGCTGCTAATGTGTTCATGTTAATATTCCTGCAGCAATAACAGTAACAGTGCCCCCAAAGCCACTGGAACACAATGAGCATTTGTTGCCTGTCACATATGGGCCTCTGGTTTGTTTCCTCTTGGGGGCTACCCAGCCATGCTGATGAAGTCCCTTTGTCTGCAGATATGAAAATGAGCAGCCGTTCCGGAAAGCAGCAGAAGAGGAAGTAAGCTCTCTGTACAGAGTCATTGATGAAGCTAATTTGACAAAGACAGACCTGGAGCATCAAATAGAAAGCCTGAAAGAAGAACTGGGCTTCCTGTCACGGAGCTATGAAGAAGTAGGTGGGGCTGGGAGTGCTAGGCTTCCCCTCCCAAAGCAGAGCACGCACCTGTGCGGTTGGGACCTCCAAACACAGGTGTTGGGGACACTTCTCTTTGTTGCTCACCCAGGCCCTCATAAAATGCTAGTAAAGGACTTTATAGTCTTTGTTGTGGATCAGATTACTCCCTGCAAAAGTCTGAAACTCCAATGTCTTCAAGGACGAGGTCAATACATACGTGGAAGCAACATCCATAAGCAGAAATGACTCTTAGAACTACTTGGGAATGAGGGAGGGTCTCCTAAAGTGTTCTAGTTCAGATTTTTTTTCAACACTCCATGAACAGGATAAGCTGAATAATTCTAAAGACAGACCCACACTTTAGTTCCCATAAACTCACTAACAAAAGAAGGCTGTATCTGTAAGTGACAGGACCAGAAGGTACCTTGGAGGGATGCAAGGATGTGGTCTCATCACCTGCAGGAAACACTAAGCCACCACACACACACATCACTGTCTGACTCATGGTCCAGGATGCTTCAAGCTGAGCATTATACCTCACTGAACCATGCTGGCACTAGGAAGTTCCTCCTGTGTCCAGCCTGAAGAGGACAGCAACTATACGCCCACTCCTTCCTGTTCCTGGTTCAGTTCCTGAAGACCATGCTCCAGCAGTAACCCCTTAGACTCCAGAGTTAGCTTTAATCTCCTTTAGTATATCCTGACTTTGCGCCAGACTTCTATATGCTACTATACTGTATCTATAAACTTACTTTTGATTATGTGTTTATTTAGTTTTTTGCTTTGGGCATGGGAATGGGCTTGAGAAAAATCTAAGAAATGTATCCTTCAGAAAAGAAAACAATACCTACACCTAGAAGATCTGGGACTTTGCCAGTCTCTGTGATTCCCATGCATGGTGCAAAATAAACAAACACATTGATTATTGATGATAGATAGATAGATAGATAGATAGATAGATAGATAGGTGATAGATAGATAGATAGATAGATAGATAGATAGATAAATGGAGGCAGAGTAGCACCCACAGAGCCAGCTGTTCCTGGCTAGACTTCCCCATCTGTTCTTTCCTCCCTGCAGCTTACCTAAGGTGTCCAATGTTGTTTTCAGGATGTGAAGGTTCTGTACAAACAGCTGTCGGGGTCTGAGCTGGAGCAAACAGATGTTCCCATGGGCACTGGTCTGGACGATGTCCTTGAGACAATCCGAATTCAGTGGGAGAGAGATGTGGAAAGGAATCGAGCAGAAGCAGGAGCCTTGCTCCAAGCTAAGGTAAGAGACAGGCCAGCATCTTCCCCTGGGCCCTGGAAAGAAAGAGGCCAAGCAAGATGGAGGCAGCCAGTGTGCAGAAGAAAAGCAGCCTTGTAGCGACAAGCTCGGTCCCTGTAGAAAGAGGAGAAATGCAGATTAAAGTAAGAATGCTTGTTTGCCTCTCTGAAATAAGAAAACGTTTAAAATGACAATGTTCAGTTCGGCAGCTGTGTAAAGGATTCTCCACTGCATCGTCAAAGATGTAAGGTATAAGCTGCTATCCAGCCTTTGAGTGAGGGATTTTATCTTCTGTATCAAGAGTGTTTATATGCTCCTCTCTGCCACTTGCAGCCTGCTACCTACCTGCTGCCTGCTACCTACTAGCTGAACATCTGGACAGCACCTTAAAGAAAGCATTAGGAATACAAGGGGTAAGGATGTAGCTCAGTGGAAGAGTGCAGAGCGAAGGAAAGGGAGAAGTGAGGGGGAGATGGAAAGAGAGAGGGAGAGGAAGAGGGAGGGAGAGAGAGAGAGAGAGAGAGAGAGAGAGAGAGAGAGAGAGTTTATATCTAAACCTACTCCCGAAGCATTTTAAGGGTTAAATAAAAAGGTGGTAAAAATTTATAAATGTCTTACCATAAGAGAAAAACTACACCACCACCTGACTATGTTATGTGCAATGAAACCTGCTATTAGAAATGATGCTTATGAAGTAATTATAATGACACAGGGAACGCTTGTAGAAAGCAAAATGGAAGAAAAGCAATTACAGAATGATGTATACTAGGGACTGACAAGAAGGGTTTTTTGTTAAATGGTAAGTGCTTTAGACTTGGGAAGCCAGATGATTTCTGCTGCAGCCCCTCATCTTTGCCGCTGTAGTGTATCAGCAACCAGAGACAATAGATAGCAGCAAGCATTCCTGTGTTCCAATAAAACTTTATTTATAGCTGGGCATGCTTTTGATCCAAGCACTTGGGAGGCAGAGGCAAGTGAATATCTGTGAGTTCAAGACCAGCCTCATCCCTATAGCTAGTTCTAAGACCCGTCTCAAAAAACAAATTATAGAACAGAGAGTGAACTAGACTTGGCCTTCCAGCTGTTAAGTTGCCGGCTCCTACTATGTACAGCAGAGCACCGATCTCAAGGATCCACAAAACTTAGCCCAACACGTTAGTGGCATCAGCAGCAGGTTGCCTTTGAATCACTGACTTAACTGATGCTTTGAGATGTTATTTTTTTCTTTTGAGTATTTTGCAAGTTATTTATTTGTTTGTTTGTTTGTTTGTTTACTGGGTTTCTCGAGACAGGGTTTCTCTGTGTAGCTTTGTGCCTTTCCTGTAACAAGTTAATTTCTTAAGTAGCCTGAATTATATTAATGAGAAAAAAAAGCCAAGTTGTATGAAACCTCACAAATAACAAAAGAATTACTAGAAAATAGACTGTAGAAGGTTTGACCTTCCGCTCTGCCCCTGCCACTCACCTGGGGACCTGGAAACAAGAAGGAGAGGGAGGAGCAGATAAAAGACCTGGGAAAGACGAGCCAGCCGCCGCTGCTGGTGCTCAGCTGATCACTTTCTATGCCAAATGCACAGTAGGGTCGTCTCAGAAATAGTGTCTATGGTGTACTCTAGAACAACTAAATCAGAAGGAGCAGAAAGACTTTGAGATTTTTTTTATTATTATTGTTAATAAAAGTTCTCAGGGGCTGAAGAGATGGAGCTGTGGTTAGGAGCACATACTGCTCTTCCTGAGGCGCTGTTTAGTTCCTAGCACCCACAGCAGATAGCCCACAATCACCTGTAACTCCTGCTCCAGGAGATACAGCATCCTCTTCTGGCCTCTGATGCACTTGCGTCTACAGGTACACATATGTGCATGCACACATACACACATACGTGGACACACATAACTACTAAAGTCATTTTTAAAGTTCTCTGGACAATTCTGACCTTCCTTCAGCCTTGAGGACCATGACAGTCCCAAGAGCTGCTGAAAACAAAAGGAGGGCCCTTTGCCACTTGCCTCTCCCTGACTCTCCATCCCTCAAGCCCCTAATGATCAACAGGACCATTTCAGCAGCATCTTCCCTGATTCTGCATCCCTCAGATGTTCATTTTTTTCCCCAACCCTGTTTCTCCACTCCTGTTCCCCACCCCACCCCACTGCCTCTGTTACTACATCGAGTAACATGAAGTCAAATCAGAGAGCAGATCTGCTCTTCTTAAAGAGATGTATGAATATTGAAGGGGCCTGGGGACCATCTAAAACCATTCCCTCAAGTACTGAGTTGTGTTTAAGAGATGAGGAAACTGGCCAGGCGGTGGTGGAGCACACCTATAATCCCAGCACTCGGGAGGCAGAGCCAGGCAGATCTCTGTGAGTTCGAGGCCAGCCTGGGCTACCAAGTGAGTTCCTGGAAAGGCGCAAAGCTACACAGGGAAACCCTGACTCGGGAAAAAAAAAAAAAAAAAAAGATGAGAAAACTGAGACCTGGAAAGTGCAAGTGAATCCCCAATGTCACTCAGCTGATTGGTAGCACCAGGCACAACTCTGCTGGCTCAAGTCTAAAGAGCTTCCTTCTATAACATCAACATCTTTCCTCCTCCTCCCCTCCTCCTCCACCTCCTCCCCTCCTCCTCCTCCCCTCCTCCTCCTCCCCTCCTCCTTCTCTAAATTTTTGAAACTGTCTCATATATCATAAGCTGACCTCAAACTCCATATGTAGGCAACGAGGACCCTGAACTCTTAAATTATTTATTTTATGTGTATGTGTGTGTGCCTGAGTGTACATATGTGCGCCACATGCATGCAGTACCAGGGAACATCAGAAGAGGGCATCGGATCCCCTGATGCTGGAATGAGCTACCATGTGGGTGCTGGGAACCCACATGGTCTTCTACAAGAACAGTGAGTACTCTTAGCCACTGAGCCATCTCTCCAGTCCCAACCTCGAAATCTTGATACTTCTGCTTCAGCCTCCTAAGAGCCAGGCTGACAGGTGAGCACCACCACACCCACCTGGTCCATTTGCTTGTTTGAGTTAGGGTCTCTCTGTGTAGCCCAGGCTGTACCTGATCTCCCCATTCTCCTGCTTCAGCTTCCCATGTGCTAAGATTACAGCTGTGCCACACAAACACTATCCACAGAATCAACTAAGCAGGGCTCCTAGGGGTGCACAGAGTCTGAAGTGACAATCATGGACCCTGTATGGATCTGAGCTAAGTCCTCTGCATATACTTTATGGTTGTTGTGGTAGTTTGGATGTAATTGCCCCCCCCCATTAACTCAATAGGAAATGGCACCATTGGGAGGTATGGTTTGTTGCAGTGGGTGTGGCTTTGTTGGAGGAAGTGTGTCACTGTGGGGGTGGGCTTTGAGGTCTCATATATGCTCAGGCCACATCCAGTATCTCAGACTACTTCCTGTTACCTGGGGGATCAAGATGTAGCTCCTTCTCCACTCTCAGCTCCTTCTCCAGCACCATGTCTGCCTGCATGCCACCATGTCCTGCCATGGTGATAATGGACTAAACCTCTGAAACCGTAAGCCATACAATTAATGTTTTCCTTGATATGAGAGTTGGTGCCTAGTCTTATTGTAACTTATGCCTGTTTGTTTGATATCCCTGGGGGACCTGCTCTTTTTTGAAGGGAGGAGTGGATCTGGAGGAGAGAGGAGGTGGGAGGAGGACTGGGAGGAGTGAAGGAAGGGGAGACTGCCATCAGGATGTTATGTAAGATCGAAGAATCACAGAAAAAAAGGTAAAGTTAGTTACCACTGAGAAGTGAGATTATGGGAGTTTAAAAAAAAAAAAAAGATTACAGGTGTGCACCACCACACCTGACTGGCTGTGTCTTTCCTAGCTCTGTTTCCAAAGCTATTCCCAGGAAGCCCAGCAGTTTGCAGCCTGACCTCCCTGCCGAGCACTGCTGGAGTGCACACCACACTGACTGACTGTATCTTTTAAAATGGTCTGGGTCATTATCGTTATCGGAAATAAATCCTGCCTCATGTGAAAATTAAAACCCCTGACAAAACTAGCAATTACCATTCACCCTGTCCTCTGCTAATCGTCATCAGCTTAACAGTAATTCAAACATTACTTCTGAACAGTTCCATTAGTGTTTTTAATGGAGTGATCGGAAAGCCGCATCTCACAGAAGACACAGCATTTGTTTTCACTTGGCCAGTACTGCCTGGGCCTCCTGCAGAGACACAGGACTCAGAAAATATTTGCAGAATGAGTGATTTCCTCTGATTGTCAACAGAGATCCGAACTGACAGCCAGAATTCCTGCAATAAATAGCTCTGTCAGCCGTGCCTGTACCCTCGGGGGTTGACATTTGCCTGCCCTGAGCATCTCATGTCTGCTACTTGGCAGCAAAGCCAAGTGGGAATGGCTCAGCACTGCTTCCAAAGGCCTTCAGAAAGGGAAGGAAAACACACATTTAATTACCTTTTGGCCCAAGGAGGCTGAAAATTAATTAACATGATTAATTTATGTCTTAGTTTATACTTCCCCAGAAGCAGATCTGGAGATAAATATTGGAGTGGTGGTGATTTATTTGGAATTAGTGGGTAAGTCAGGGGTGGGAGAAGCAGTAAAGGGGAAGCAGAGAAGGGAACCAACAAAGCCTGTCTTTGAGAGCAGCTGAGTTTGGAGCAGAAGCTCAAAGGGATGCTGAGAAGTGGTGCAGACTGCAGAGGAAGGAGGCAAGGAGGCTTCAGCAACACTAATACTTCAGCTATCTGCTAGCCAAGTGACCTTTCCAGTGTGCTTCAGGGCAAGTTCAGGCAGAGATGCAGAGTCGGGCAGTGGGGAGCTGGACCATGAAACGTTGAAGGCCCAAGGGAGGAAGACAGGTGCATGAGCATCTGATGCAACTAGAGGCCCAGCTTTTGCTGGTATGTGCTTGTTGGTTGTTTTGCGTGTGGTGTGTGTGTGTGTGTGTGTGTGTGTGTGTGTGTGTGTGTGTGTTCAAGAGCACAAGCTCAACTATCTGAGGAATGCCATCTACCTTGTCGGGGTTTTTGTTTTGGGTTTGTTTGTTTGAGTCAGGGTCTCTCATTGGCCTGGAATGAAGTAATTAGACTATAGGCAGTCCAGCAAACCCCAGGGAATGCAGCAATGTGGCTAACCTTGAATTCTCATAGTCAGACAATTAACTGAGTTTCACTCCGTGGGTGGAATCTGAGCGCAAATGACTCTATTTTTACTTTTCCCCGATACACTGAGGCCTTCCAAAGGAACTTGTTTGAGAATAGTGCCCTGCATCATCATCATCATCATCATCATCATCATCATCATCATCACCATCATCATCATCATTATTATTATTATTGAATTTTAGTCTTATTTATTTACTTCTTATTCGTTGAGTCAGGTTCTTGTTATGTAGCCCAGCCTGGCCTCCAATTCACAATCCTTCTACCGATGCCTCCCAAGTTCCTGGGTCATAGTATATGTCACCCACCAAGCTAGACATTTTTTAAAACACACCAAATGTCTATACCTCTTGTACACCAGGAAATTCTTCAAATACCAACCACATGCCCCACTATTTGATTTAGTTCTGGCATCCTGTACCTGAGGTTTTCGCCAGCTCCTATAGGTTAAGGGTTCACCTTGACTTCAGCTGACAATCAAGTCCTGCCCTCCCACTTCTGATCAACCATCCCTACTGGGGGATTTCCACAATCCCCTCCTCAGATTCCATTAACTGCTAGAACAGCGCTGGCTCGTAGAACCCACGGAAACCCATCCCTTGTTTTCTCCCATTCTCTATAACAGACACAGCTCAGAACAGTCAAGTGGGAGAGATGCATGAGGTCAGATGTAGGATGGAGCTGCAGATCTGTGTCCCCTCCCAGAGCACCACCCTCCCTCCCCGCACCTCCACTGCCTACCAGCCTGGAAGCTCTCCAGTGCTCGCTCGGCCTTCTGGGGTTCACGCTGCCTTCATTCTAGACATAATTAATTAAATCACCATTAGCAATTAAGTCAGCTCTCACCGATTCAGTCCCTCCCCCCTCCCTGAGTTGGGAGTGAGGGTAAAAGCTCTAGCTTCTAATCATGGCGTGGGAAGCGGGGAGCCACTAACCCCTACACCCTTTAGGGTCTTACTAAAGACAACTCTTTAACATGAACTTGAGTGTTGTTAAACGAGATTTGTTACCAATGATAGAAAAACACACTCCTTTTATTTTTATTTTTTTCACTTTGGAGCTATTTCAGGATCTAGAAACAAAAACTAATCATAACTGAGAACATTCCTTCGGCTCTCATCATCTAGGAAGTTGCCAGGGTTTTAAGAGCTCTGGCTGGGAGCCAGAGACAAAGACCAAAAATATCAAATATGTTTCATTATGTCACAATATCACACATTGGAGTACCGTCTCCAACCTGCAGCCCAATGACCTTACAAAGACCACCTTGGTAAATCACTGGAGTGCCTGCTATCATTCACCCTGATCCCAGCAAGCCAGGAAACAGTGTCACACAGAAGCAGGGCCAGTCCATAATCCACAGACACTGTGGTGAGACATCCCCACTAAAGGATCCATAACCGGGGGCCAAGCATTCAGACACATGAGTTTGTGCAGGGGAGCTCACATCCAGATCACAACAACTCCCATTTCACAGATATATTTAATGGAAAGAATGTGAGAAGAGGTGGAAGGAAGGGACCAGAGGGGAGGTCAGGAGGAGGGAGAATCTTCTAGTTTCCCTGATTTCATGTAAGCTTTTCTATCACAGAATGTGATCATTTCAGTGATGGCCTTTGAGCGCCACAAAAATGATATTCTGGGCAGCCCAAAACACACTTAAAAAAAAAAAAAGATTTATTTCTTTATTATGTACACAATGTTCTGCCTGCACACCAGAAGAGGGTACCAGATCACATTACAGATGGTTGTGAGCCACCATGTGGTTGCTGGGAATTGAACTCAGGACCTCTGGAAGAACAGCCAGGGCTCTTAACCTCTGAGCCATATCTCCAGCTGCCCAAAACTCTTCTGGCCTCCAAGAGTACAAGGCATGCATATGGTATACATACATATAGGGAAAATACTCATACATATAATAAAATTAATCAGTTAAAAAAATAGTCTGTTTCAGCCAATAGAAAAACAGTATCTGTGTTGGACCCTTGGTCTGATTAAATTAGCTTTACCCTGATGCTCTTACTTTTGATGAACTTTAGGTTAACCAACTTAGAGGCAGAAGGACACCTTCAAAAGCTGTTCACCTGGTTATATAACATAGCCTAGTGTGGTGGTTTGAAGAAAAAAAAAAATGGCCCCAAAAGGGAGTGTTACTATTAAGAAGTGTGACTTTGTTGGAGTGGTTGTGTCCTTATTGGAGGAAGTATGTCACTATGGGGGTGGGCTTTGAGGTCTCCTATGCTCAAGGGCCCAGTGTGTTAGTCTACTTCCTGTTCCCTGCATATCCATTCTCTAGCACCATGTCTGCCTGCATGCCGCCATGTTCCCCACTGTGATGATAATGGGCTAGAAGCTAGCCCAAATTAAAATTTTTCTTTTCTAAGAGTTACCATGGTCATGGTGTCTCTTCACAGCAATAGAAACCCTAAGACACCTAGTTATGAGCTGATTTCAGAGGGCAGAGACAGTAGAGGCCATCTGAGAACCCCATCATCTGCCTCCTCTCACCTCCAGCATACCTCCCCTGCGGAGGAGAAGTCCTCTCTTCTGGCCACGGGCGGACCTTTGCTCCCTTACCCTAAGCTGAGTATGCAGTCCTTTTCTGGCTAGCAAGCTCTGTTCTTCCATCTTACCCTCCTCCCTGTGGTGGTTCCTCTGCCCGAAGCCAGCTGCACACCCCCATTTCCTGAAGTCTCACCCTTCCATTTGCTCTCCACCTCTGAACAGTGTACGGAAACCAGAGACTTACTCCGTTCCCACCGCCCCACACTAGTAGCCACCTGGCTGAGAGAGAACTTGGCCCCTGGGGCCTCAGCCCCTTAACAAACAGGTCTTTCCCCTGCTGGGCTCAAACAAGAGAGTACAGGGCAGCTTGAGGCATCTGTGATCAAGAACTTTCTCTAAACTTGCCACCATTGTGTCTTTAACAGTCAGGGTGATGGGCTGGACACACTATTGAGAATGAAAAGAGGTGGGTAGACAGAAACAAATTGTCAGGTTTCCAGATGGTAATAGTCGCAAAGCTGAGAAATTATACGGTGGAACAAGAATTTATATTCCTTCCAAAGATGCATCTGAGAGTACCCTTTTCCCCACATCCTCACTGATCATATGTGCTCTGTATTTTAGGTAAGAAAATTATTCCTCAGTGTAGTTCTGATTTGCCTTTCTCATATGTTAAGGAGGCAGACATTCTTCTGATACACTGGATTCCATACACATTTGCTTTCCCATGTACTGACAGATCATACTTTTACCCTTTTCACTTACATTTCTGACTTTTTACTTAGTTTTGCTGTGGCTCTTTTTATATCACAGAAATTAGTTCTGTCAACCAGGCATGGTGGTACATACCTATGTAACTGGAGTTTTTTCCAGTCCCGCCCACCCCCATGGTCCCACTGCCACTTACAAAATGATCACTCAGAGGCTTAATATTATTTACAAACTGTATAGCCTATGGCAGGTCTCTTGCTAGCTAGCTCTTATATCTTAAATTAACCCATTTCTATTAATCTATGTTTTGTCACGTGTTCCGTGGCTTTACCAGTCTGCTGACATGTTGCTTCTTGGGTGGAAGTCTCTCCAGACTCCACCTTTCTCTTTCCTGTCTCTCTCCTTGGATTTCCTGCCTCCTCAAAGCTGCCTTGCCATAGGCCAAAGCAGCTTATTTATTAACCAATGGGAACAACATATGCTCACAGCGTATAGAAAGACATCACCCAGCATAACTATAATCATTTCACTCAGGAGGTTGTGGCAGCCAGATCACTGCAAGTTCAAGGCTTACCTGAGCTAGGGAGTGAGACCTTGCCAAAGGGAAAGAAAGCTAAAGAAGATAAATCAGTCCTGTCTCTGGAATCCAAGAATGTGTGTGTGTGTGCGCGCGTGTGCGTGTGCATGTCTGTGTGTGTGTGTGTGTGTGTGTGTCTGTCTGTCTGTCTGTCTGAGTAGATGTAAGAGGTGTCTGTGTGTGTGTGTATGTGTGAGTGTGTGTGATGTAAGGTAGGTGTGTGTGTGTGTGTGTGCGTGTGCATGTGCGTGTGCATGTGCGTGTGCATGCGTGCGTGAGTGTGTGTGTGTGTGCGTGTGCATGTGCGTGTGCATGTGCGTGTGCATGCGTGCGTGAGTGTGTGTGTGTGTGTGTGTGTGATATAAGATAGGTGTGTGTGTGTGTATTCCAGCACTGGGTTCCTGTGGCATGCTACATTTGTGGCACTTCTGGGCAGGGGAAGAGAATCAGAGTAGCTTTTGAAAGAGAAAATAGGACTTCCTATTGAACAGTTCCCTCCTGTCCTTTGATTCTTTACTGAAGAAAACACAGACATCACAAAGGCTGCGCTCAGGTTCATCTTCATGTTTTCAAGCCCTCAAGCAGTCAACAACCAGTAGTTGAACGGCCGACTGCCTTCTCAACTGTCCGCTGAAGCAGTCCCACGCACTCATGCATTCACAGCCCACAGGCAGCGCTCACACCAGGTCTGAGGCTTTGGTGGGTAGTGTGCATAGTCCCTGTCTCAGAAGGATGCCTTTCCCTGGTTACCTGGTTTGCCCGACCCCAAAGCATCTCATAGATGCTTTTAATTGGCTGTTCCCACAAAAGATATAAAGATCCTACTTCTAAAATAGGAGATTTTCAAAGATGAAACAGCTCAAATCATCCCTGGAGAATTAAGATACTGTCACTCATATTCCACACATAGCCGTCTCCTAGGATACAAACAAACAAGTCCCTTAAGAGTAGGATGATCCTAATAAACAAAGACAAAATTACTATAATTCAGACTTCTCCAATAATTAAGAAAAATCTATTTTTTCTCCCTAGGCCCATTGGTGAGTTGCTTTTAGCAATACAGTATGTTTAATTACATCCAAGATAATGGGTGGGGCAGTAAGTTCCTAAAGCCATTACCTCAGATGTTTCTTTTGGCAGCTTCCACATAGTCTGGGAATTGGCCCTCCACCTCAGAGAAAAACTTCAGAAGCCAGGTGACTTTTGTGTCCTCTCTAGGAGCAATGTGACCCTGCCTCGCCAGGCCAGCATTATGCTTGTGTTGAAGTTTCACTGAGTGTCATACTACTTTTTAATATACCCATGAGGAGGGTGCCCCGTGTCACTGGAACAGGCTGAATAGCATCCAGACTTCTCCCAAATATATCCTGCATTGGGCAGCAGGAAAGGGGGCTGGGGGCACAAATCAAGAATGCATGGCCAAAAGCTCTCTGGCAGCTAAATAACACATGGTACCACATGACTGAAGCGGTTTATAAAGCTTATAATCATGGTAGCTGGTCTTCCTGATGGAGAAAAGATCTGGTCTAGTCCCATTCACAGGAGGCCTTCTTCCTTGAGTACCCAGCATATGCTGGGCCCATATTGTTGACCTTTGGTGAAGGCTGTGGAGTATGCCCTGGGTTTGAAGAGCCAGTAAGCTACCCAGAAGGATGGGAAGCAATCACTGCATGCCCAGTTTCTACAATCTAGCAAGGCTGGCTGGGTAGGAAGCAGCAGTAGACAGGCCACCATTCCACACGGCAGGATGAG
Source organism: Onychomys torridus (assembly GCF_903995425.1). NCBI lineage: Eukaryota > Metazoa > Chordata > Mammalia > Rodentia > Cricetidae > Onychomys > Onychomys torridus. The sequence goes on along the minus strand of NC_050449.1, from coordinate 96,279,916 downwards.
ACTTGCCAGCAAAGCCCCAGAACAGATCATTTCCTGAGGACTACCAGGTGACAGAGACCCCTCCAAGCATTTGACAGATAAGCTCTCAATCTGTCCAGATAGGAGTTCTGATTTTCACCCATTTCTGAATAAACTGAGGCACAGAATGGAGAGGTAATACCTAAGACCATGCATGTGGCAGAGCCATACTCTGACTGCAGAATCAACACTCTCTTGGTTCTTTTCTGCTTTTGTTTTGAGACAGGGTCCTCTGCAGACCAGGCTGGCCTTGGACAGTCTATGGTGATGAGGATGACATGGAATTCTTGCTCTTCCTGCCTCTGTCCCAAGTGCTGGGATTACAGACGTGTGGCACCACACCCAGGATTAACACTCTACTGCTAGGCTCAGATGGACAGACAGAGCATGTAGATAAGAGATTGTGATTCAGTTTCTTAAGAATGATCAAGGGACACAAGGCAGTGGTGGTATACCCCACTCTCCGGAGGCCAAGGCAGGTGGATCAGTGAGTTTGAGGCCAGCCTGGTCTACAGTGAGTTCCAGTACAGTCTGTACTGTTACACAGAGAAACTCTGTCTTCAAAAACAAAACAAAAAGAATAAGCAAGGGACATCGTATAGGCTATGAAATGAGGAGTCTATGCTGGGGTTAAAGATATCCTGGACTTATCAGGATCGTTTCTAAAACAATAGTTCTCAACCTTCCCAACACTGTGACCCTTTAACACAGTCCTCATGTTGTGGTGACCCTCAACCATAAAATCATTTTTGTTGCTACTTTATAACTGTAATTTTGCTACTGTTATGAATCACAGTGTAAATATCTGTGTTTTCCTATGGTCTCAGGAAACTCCTATGAAAGGCTTCCAGGGGTCATGACTCACAGGTTGAGAACCACTGTTCTAAAGCAAGATGCTATGCCCTCTTCTTCTAGATCAGGCGCCCTTGTGGCCCCAGGAACCATTGCTTCCCTTTCTCCAGGACAAAGAACACAACAAAGTCAGCATGTTCTTGTGAAATCTTAAAAGCATGCTGGCCCCATATTCTTGCAAGACTGTGTGTTCGTGTCTAGTTCAAAGCTTAGTGCTCCCATGTTTCTCTCAGACCCACAGCAACTGCTTGGAGAAAGGCAAACACACCCTGAGCTTCTGAGAGCTAGCTCAGCCTGGATGCATGATCTACCAGAACACCCGCTATTTCTGAGATCAGGGAGTGGCACTGCTCACTTGCTACTCTCTCCCGCTAAGAGTCCACTCTGTCCTTACCCCACAAAGTAGTATTTCTTTCAGTTTTGAGTCAGAGCCAATGCTGCTTGTGAGATTGTCAATGGTGATCAGAAAAAAAAAAAAAAAAAAAAAAGGTCTGGTTTAGTGCTATTTTTTCCCATTCTTCCCTCATTTGTTCCCCAATAGTTAAAGTCCTAAGCACTTGATTATGATTACAAAGTGTGGGTACATGTGTGTGCAAGTGTGGATGCGTGTGGGGAGGCCAGAGGTTGATGTTGGTATCTTCCTCAAAAGCTTCCACCATATTTTTGAGATAGGTTCTCTCATTATTGGCTAGGCTGTGTGGCCAATGAGCTCCAGGGGTCCTCTTGTCTGCACATCCCACCCAGCTTGGGGTTATAGTACCCAATATTTTACATGGATATTGAGGATTTTAACATCATGCTTATGTAGCAATCACTTTGTTGACTGAGCTGTCTCCCCAGCCATGATTATAAGTGTGTATGTGTATGAGTCTTTTGAGACAAGGTCTCTCTGTGTAGCCCTGATTGACCTGGAACTCACTGTATAGACCAGAATGGCCTCAAAGTCACAGAGAGCTACCTATCTCTTACTTCACAAGTGCTAGGATTAAAGGTATATACCACCACCCCCAGCTATATTTTTAAAAAGATATGTATATTTTACTTTATGTGGATGGGTACTTTACCTGCATGCATGTATGTGTACCACTTGCATTCCCGATGCCCTCAGGGGTCAGAAGAGGGCATCAGATCCCCCTTGGAGTTACAGATGGTCATTAGCCCTGGTGTGGGTACTGGAAGCCAAGCCTAGATCCTCTGCAAGAGCAGCAAATGCTCTTAATCACTGAGGTATCTCTTAAGGCACATGATTATAATTTTTGAGTGTGAAAATCTCCATCACATTTCAAAATGTCAGCATGCTCTGTTGACCCAGAAATGGAGCCAAGATTTCAAAGCCTAGGTACCAATATATTTGAATCCTATCATATACCCTAAACAAATACACTGAATCCTATCTCCTCGGGGTCTGGGATCACAAGGCTACTGTTGAGTCCATAAGGAGAAATATGCAGGCATGGGGTTGAAATGGAAACAGAGAATTATTACAGTTGCTAGAAAGCAGAATCCTAAGGAGCCATTGGAGAAGAGCGTGTAATATTTTTAGGAGTTAAAGCAATTAGCTGTGAGCATCTCATGTGCGAATGATTTGAAGGGCAGGGTTACAGGAGTAAATGATTCTGGAATACATAGTGAGCAAATGAAAGTCTTTTTTTCTCTTCCAACTTTCAACCAGAAGAAAGGCTCTGGCTGGTGCTGGCAGATCTTTCTAACCTCTGCAATACTTGGTAATCTTACCTTTCAACAGAAAGCCAGGCCGTGAGACTCAGCCACCAGGCAGGCAGGTAATGGGTAATAGAACTGACTAATTTTACTTGGCTCTCATTTTACTAATGTTTCAGTCATCTTCTGTGTAAGCTGAACAAGGGTGTTTTATCAGTTCCTTTAGCAATCTAGAGCTCTGATTCCATGGACCCGGCACCCCTGGAGTGGGCAATACAGACACCCAAGCTCCATTGGGGGTCTCCTGCATCACAGCCTCCATTTTCAGATTCCCAGGTGATTCTAAAGTCCATGGATGTATTAAAATGAGGTGATCCGAGAAAATCTAAGGGAGGCCATCTCCAGTATCAAAGGTCTTCAGTCAGCAGGCTGGCAGAGACAGCTGTGTTAACAGGGCTGAAAGCATGCCGTGGGGATACAGCTGCCTCTGACTCTCACAGGCCATGTGACCATAAGTAAATCACTCCATTTCTGTGCCTCCATCTTCTTGTGTCAACTGAGGATAATAATGGCATGTGATTTCTCAAGGTTGTAAAGAGTCAATGAGATAATGGACTTAGAGTTATTCGCGGCCCAGAATAGGAGCCTAATGCATATTAACTACTCATAGTAATAGCAGCAGTAGCTGTATTCAACATACAGTGGATTTCACAAACTCGTTTGTTAGTAGTTACTACTTTTTTGTGGTACTGAGATCAAACCCAAGTATTGGCGAAATTATTAAGGCCACTCCATGTAGTTAAAAGGGAGGTTTATTTTGTGGGGTAACTTACAAATGAAGGGACAGGTTGCAGGATCTGGCAAAGGTATGGTGCAGTCCAGCGGTGTTCTCTGGAGAACTCTGCTTGGTCTACCTCCAGCGTCCAGGGTCCCAGAATCAAGAGAGACCTCTCCTCTCAATCCTGGGTCTTCCGCTTCCTCTCTCAGCCCTGCCTTGTGGGCGTGACCATTACCGAAGCCTCAATGGGGGTTGGAACTTCCAGGCCAATGCTGGGATGGCTACCCACTACACCCAAGACTTTTTACATTCTAGGCAAGTGCCTTCCCTTTGAGCTACAGTCCCAGTTATATATAAAAGCAATAGGATGGCTCAACAGGTGGTACTTCTGCCAAACTTGACCCTTCCAAGTTCAATTCCCCAGAGCTCACGTGATATAGGGTGAGAACTGTCTCCCAAAGATTAGTGTTCCTGCTACTGATAGGAGCATCTTGATGGGGGCTCCTTAAGCGAACAATTAGAATGGAAGATTCTGTGCATGCTTCTGTAAATATTCATGTGTGGCTCCAAATGGTATTTCAGGAAGCTAGGAACTTAGCAGAGAAAATAGAGGCTTCCTAGACCTCTCTGCCACAGCATTGGCTCAGAGACAACACATCAGAAGGCACTGGGGGGTGGGGGGAGAGGATGACCTCATTTTATCATCCACCAGCAGAGGACCTTCTCCCCCGAATGCATTGGGAGGAATCAGAACCCACCCATTCCACTCTAGCCAAAAGGTTCAGAACACAGCCCTCCCCCTTGAATTCACAATTGCAGCTGCACTGATTTGTACAGTGAAAAGGGGCAAGGGGCCAGAGAGCTAGCCCAGCAGGTGAAGGCTCTTGCCACCAAGCCTGATGACCTGAGTTCAGTCCCTGGAACCCACATGGTGGAAGGAGAACTGGCTCCTCTAGAGTATCCTCTGAGCACCACCTGAGCCACGACACGTGCGCACCCACGTGAACCATGGCATATCCCTTGTGCAAGCACATTTCTGCAATGCTCACATAACAGCGAAAATACCTTCACAGATCTCAGATGCTCTCCATGCCATTAATCAGTGCATGAAGTATTCCTGAAAGAAGGCATGAGAAACTGGAAACAGGAAAACTGTGTGATTAGAACATAGGGGAAAGGGGGACCTCCCACTGCTGTTGAGAGAGACAGGGAGACTAAACCCAGGGTCATATGCATGCTAAGCAAGTACTTTGCCACTGAGCTACAGCCTTTGCCAAGTCTTTAGTAAATCTTTTGAATGTTATTCTGGTTGTAGGCATCAAAGGTTCAAAACAACTTTTTGTATATGAACTGGTTAGCAGGTTTATAAAAAGGTAGATATTTTTTAGTCTGGTAGAGAGTCAGTTTAGAAGGGGCTGAGGAAGAAGGGTGGGTTCAGGATTTTAACTCATCCGTGCTCATCCTGAGTCCTGACTCTCCACAGCAACAGACAGAAGTGGTCCATGTATCCCAGACCCAAGAGGAAAAGCTGGCCGCTGCCCTCAGTGTAGAGTTACACGACACTTCATGCCAAGTCCAGAGTCTCCAGGCTGAGATGGAATCTTTACGGGCTCTGGTGAGTGTGCCAAAAAAAAAAAAAGGCCTTGGTGGTTTTTATGTTTAACTCTCAGCTGTCGGTTTGAAGTCTCACAGTTCATAGTTCGCAAAAGGGCTTCCTTCTCACAGGATGTGGTTTTGGCGCCTGAAGTGTCTTCTGACCTCTGAGGATCATCGGATACTGACTCAAACCTAACAAGTGTCATGGACACAGCAGGGCCTGTAGAAATATCCCCTACCTGCCACTGCTGGGGAATGTTGGCTGCTAACACTTGTGGCTGTCCCTTCTCAGCTGCCCTGCTTCTTCAAAGAATTGCCATCAGTCAAACAGAAGATCCCCAATGCAAGAAGTTAGGCCATGCCCCTGCCCCAGACAGTGACAGACTGGTGGTTTTGAAAACCCAGCCTACTAGCTTCAAAGTGGAAACAGCTGTACAGAGCTCTCCATAGAACCAGGCAGTAGCCAGTTTTCAGAGAGGCCATTTTCTTGCTTAGCACTCTCCTGCCCTGTCTCCTTTGCCTCAATCAATCCCTCTTTTCCTGAGAGTAACCCTGAGGATCCTTACCTCAACCTCAAACTAAGCTCAGACTCTCTGTGATTTGCAAGCAGGTGCCTTGCAACTAGCAATTATTAGTAATTAAAATAATTACAGTCAGCCCTCTGTATCCATGGTTTTTCCATCTGTGGATCCAATCAACCTTGGACTGGAAATATCCAGGAAAAGCATCACACCTGTTCCACACTTGTGCAGCCTTTATTTCTTACCCATGTTCCCTAAACAATAACCTAGTCATCATCTATATCGCTACGCATTGTACAACATAAATGTGATCTAGAGATACTTCACTGAGATTCAAGGAAATATGCAGGAGGATTGGGTAGGTTGTATGCACATATGATGTCATTTTCTGTAAGATATTTGCATCTACAGATTTAGATATCCATAGACATCTCAGACCTAACCCAATACAGCTCCTAAGATGACTGAATTAAGCTTCACCTTCTGGGTGGGGCTGAAGCCCTATTAGGATATCATGACATCTCCTTCATTGTTCTAACTACAAAACATTGTTGGAACATATGTGTGTGTTGGCATGCTTTTAAGTCTATATCACTCACAAGAACTCACCATGTTCCAGACGCTATACCAAGAGCTTTGGGGACACGAGACTAATTAGACATGGCCTATGCTCCCAGAGAATCAGTGACTTCTATAGAGGAATTGATGTCACCTTAAGAATCACAAGGCTCAGCATGTGAGGGAGTGACAAGTGGGGAGACCAGCTCCACTATGGGAGTCAGTATGTCTCTCTTTTTGGTGGGTATGGAGAAGGGCACAGTTTGGGAGCAGTCTAGAAGAACCCCACACACCATGAAGTCTACATCTGCCTCTGCTCTTCCTGTGAAATTGAGGAGTGTTTCTTAGGCTGTGATCTCTCTTCACTAGTCACATGACCCTCTAAACTTGTATTTTCTCATTTGTCTAGCAAGCATCTATTTTAGTCACCCTTTTGACCTGCTGTCTTGGTGGCTTAAGACAGCAGAATCATGTCCTCCATCGTCCTGTGATTTAGGCAGAGGTCAGCAGGGACAGCTCTTCCCTATTCCTCCTGAGGTCTTCTGGGGTTGGGACACCCACAAGGGGCTTCTTCAACTCACACAGGAGATGCCTCAATTGTGAATCTGTGTCCTGCTCTGAAACCTCTCCACAGAGCTAGCTTGGATTTCCTTGTACTATGGTGATGTTATTACTGCAGCTGGACTTCTCATGTGGAAGCTTGCTTCTCTTAAAGAGTGAGCATAAATCTACCAGCCCCCTGACCTCTTAGCTTTAGAGTTTCTGAACATCACATATATCTTACTCTATTGGTCAAAGTAACCACAAGAGCGGCAAGATCCAAGGAGCCCTGACTCTTAGCAAGGTCACCTTGAGAAGAACCATGTGGGATGGTGATAATTGTTGCAGCTGCCTTTGGAAATGTGATCTGTCCTAAGATCAGAATAGAACTGACCTCAGAAAGTCACTGGGACAACTAATTAGATAATGTATGTCAAGCCTTTTACAACATTCCTGACTCAGGCAAGCAGTCAACAAATGGCATCTATTATAATTTATCATGCAAAACCAGAACCTCTGACTCAGGAACCCCCAGTGGGCATCATCAGCCACCTGGTCACCTCACTTCAACCCCAGGCTCCTAACTGTTGGGAAATGGGAAATGGAAAAAGAACTCAGACACCAACCAGAAGACTTCAGGGAAATGGCATTCCACCTATGCTCATGACTCAAGATGGGCTAGCTTTGTCCCCTGAGTGCTCCAATAGATCAACATTCCCATTACTGTGCCTTACAGTCAAGATGAAGAACACAGATGGAGGATGGGGGAGGGCTAGTTCATGCAGCTATCCTGAGTCAAAACAACCCATGTGTACACAGTGCCATCTCTCTGGTAAGCCAGACAGCTTCGTTGGCCAGACTTCCGGCTCCCTTTGCCACTAGGGCACTGTTTGGATTGGAAGCCAGGCACCATTAGGCCTACTGAACTCTGTATTTAGTGGAATTCAAGCCCAGAATTTGAAAAAATAATTATTATCTTGCTTCTGGGGAAGTTTGCAATTCAAGAAAGTCCCTTCCAGTCTTCAGAGACCTGGAGGAATCAAGAGCCTCTGTGGTCTCAGAGTGTTACTGGTGCTGTCCATGTCCCTAGGGCTACAGAAGCTGCAGTAGGAGTTGGCCATAGATGCTCAGGCTCAAACATCTCTGAAGAACTAAGCATCCTTCTAGGATGTCAGGAGCTTGGCCCAACATGGTGCATGCCTTTAAACCCAGCACTTGGAAGGCAAGTAGATCTCTGTGATTTTGAGGTCAGCCTGGTCTACACAGTGAGTTCCAGGAAGGCCAGGACTACATGGTGAGACCCTGTCGGGACAGAGGGTGAAGAGTGAATGCCAGAGTGAAGATGCTAGACATGGACCATAAAGGTGGAACAGAAGGTCCATGGGACCTCTGCTAAGGGGTCTCATGAGTGCATCCTGGGACAGTATCCAAGTCAGCGAGGAAAACCCTCCAGACATGGGAGCTCACCTAGAATGTGGGGCAAAAACTGTAGACAGACAGTCCAAGCATGTCCCTGTGAAGTGCTCTCTAAATCACACATCCAGTGTCAACAACTCGCAAAGAGGACACGGGGTTAGAAGTCTGTTCAAGACAAAAATCTAACTCCTATATAAAACAAAAGAGAGAAAACCCAAGAGGTGGGAACAGATGATCCTTAGTCTAAGCCATTCCTGCATGTTCGCCAGACTCCACCAGTGAACTAGCAACCGGGGCCAGAGGCTGGTCTACACATAGTGAGCTCACACTGCTTCCTAAAAGGCACGAGGCTGGGCATCTGACTCAAGTTTCACATGTTCTGTGGAGCTAAGAAGATCCAGAGGCCGAGGAGATTGCTCCGTCAGTCAAGTGCTTGCCCTGAATTCCATCTCCAGAGCCTACATATGTAAAGGAAGGAGGAGGGAGGGAGAGAGAGAGGGAGGGAGGGAGAGAGGGAGAGAGGGAGGGAGAGAGAGAGAAGAAAGAGAGAGAGAGAGAGAGAGAGAGAGAGAGAGAGAGAGAGAGAGAGAGAGAGAAAAGCCAGGCATGGTGGTGTGCCCTTGTAATCACGGCACTGGGGAAGACAGGTCCAGACTACTTGTTGAGTTCCAGGTCAGAGAGAAACTTTGCCTCAAAGAGAAATGTGAACAGTGCCTGAAGAATAATGTCTGAGGTTGTCCTCTGATTCCACACACACATACATGTGTGTACACCCACACAGACATGTGTACCCACACACACATGAACACACATGCTTTAGCTAATATGATGACCTTTGCTTACCAGCACCACAAACAAGAATCTTCCACTTCAGCTACAGTAGTCAGAAGTCTGTTTTACAAAACATCACCTCGAGGGGTACAGTAAGTTAATTCATCAAGATTTGAGTGAATCCAACTTAGAAAAAAAAGATTCATTTTTATGTGTTACATCACCAGTTGTGGTAGGTAGCACTTGTGCTCAATCCGGGGACTTGGGAGGACGAAGCAGGCAGATCTCTGAGAGTTCAAGATCAGCCTGGTCTACATAGTGAGTTCCACAACAGCCAAAGCTATACAGTGAGATCCTGTCTTGGAGGAGGAGGAGGAGGAGGAGGAGGAGGAGGAGGAGGAGGAGGGGGAGGAGGAGGAGGAGGCAGGTACTGAGGCTGCAGAAATGGATAAATGACTCAGGAGTTAGGAGTGTATGCTACTCTGGCAGAAGACCCAGTTCAGTTTCTGAAACTCATGTCAGGTGACTTACCTGTCACTCCAGCTCTAGGAGATCATCTGACCTCCACAGGCACCTGCACTCACATGTATACACCATCACGTAGACACACATGAATTGATACATTAAAAATAATAAAAATTTGGCTGGAGGGTGGCTTAACAGTTAAGAGGACTTACTTCTCTTGCAGAGGACCCACTTCTGTTCCCAACACCCACAGGGCAGCTCACAGGGGAGCCAGTGCCTCATCCCACCTCTGTGGGATCCTGCACACATGTGATGGGCATATACTTAAACATGCACATACACATAAAATAAAATAAATAATAAATAATAATGAGATAAAAATCTTTTCAAAGCCAAATATTACAAGGCCACCATACCTGAAACTATTAAACATGGGCACACTGATGGCCAGTGCTAACTTTCAGGGCACAGTACACAGGAAGATGAGGAGAAATAGGTTTGCAGTCTAACTCAACGGTCCTCGACCTTCCTAATGCTGCAACCCTTTAATACAGTTCTTCATGGTGACCCCCAACTATAAGATTATTTTTGTTGCTACTTCATAGCTGTAATTTTGCTACTGTTATGAACCATAATGGAAATATCTTATATTCAGGATATTGGATATGCAACCCCTCCAGGGGTCTTAACCCCTTGGTTGAGAACCACTGGTAACTGCTGGGGAAAGAGAACAATAGGACAATAAATGTAACCATGTAGCAGGCGCCTTCACGCAGGCAACACATGGACCTGGGTCTGCACAGGCTCTTTCCTGGCACTGTGAGAACAGAGACAAGTTTCCTCTAAGTCTCGCCATCTTGGAGGACAGGCACATTCCTGTGGTGAGGTCAAAGACATGCATGTGCTTAAAGAGCCATGGAAACCCAAAGGAGCTCCTAACCCAACTTGTTTGTAATAAGGACTGAGGAGCACTGAAGAAGGCTTGCGAGAGAAGGCTTACCACAGGAAAATGCTGAGAGGTAAGGGTCAGAGACAGACATTTCGGCTCCCTCCTGCCCGTCCCCTTCTGCCCATCCAAAGAGTCAATGAGGCAGAGCTCTACCTTCTTATTCTTCCCTAGAGCCAGTAAGACTGATCTCTATCATTCTCCAGAGTTGACAACATCATTGTTCCAGAAAAACATGCGCAGAGCAAGTCAGTCATACATTTCCTAGCTGGAGGGCCCAGCCCAGTGACCTTCACTCTTTTGTAGAAACGAGGCCTAGAAAACACCTTGCATGATGCTAAGCATTGGCATGACATGGAGCTGCAGAACCTGGGTGCTGTGGTGGGCAGGCTGGAGGCAGAGCTGGCAGAGATCCGCTCGGAGACGGAGCAGCAACAGCAGGAGCGGGCACACCTGCTGGCATTCAAGAGCCAGCTGCAGAAGGATGTGGCATCCTACCATGCCCTGCTGGACAGAGAGGAGAACAAGTATGTCTTAGTTCTGCCTTATCTACAGGAAGAATATACATGGAGGATGGGGTGGGACTGGGAGGGTCCAGAGCAGGCTGAGAATACACAAAGCCCTGGGTTCAACCCCCAGCATTACATAAAACTGTTCATGATGACCCCACATGTCCCATTTCACTCAAGACCAGAAAGAGGGAAGAGGGAGTGGCAAAAGCCTTTTTCTTTAGTGACTCTTAATTTTTTTTTAATTGAGATTTTTATTTATTATTATTTTATGTGTATGGGTATTCTGCCTGCAAGCAAGTCCATGCACCACCTGTGTGCAGCACCCATGGAGATCAGAAAATAGGACTAGAGTTAAGACAGTTGTGAGCTGCCATACGGGTGCTGGGAATTGAACCCAGGTCCTCTGGAAGAGCAGCCGGAGCTCTCTAACTCCCAAGTGACCTCTCTAGCCCAACTCTCAAACATTTGGAGGAGGCTTCTTGTTGACTTTCTTTTATCTGACTGGCTTACCTGCCTACAAGGGATGCTGAGGAAACTGTTTCATTTGGACTCTGCAGAGGAGGCAAGCAAGGTGTCAGCAATGACAATGGGGTTGGCCAGCCATGTCTGCCAAAATCATACACACATACACACACACATGGCTTGTGAGCATATATGCATCCTCTCTAATCAATAGGCACATTCAGAGACATATGCATCAGTCTCGGGGCTTAGCATCATTGGAGAGACTTGCCAGAAACCCAAATCTTTATTTTTCTTCATTTTCTCTATCTTCACACCTCCCTCTGAGATCTCCTCTATAGCACACTGAATTAGGAATAGGACAGTAAGGGCTGGAGAGATGGCTGCTCTTCCAGAGGACTTGGGTTCAATTCCAAGAATCTACAAGGTGGCTCAAAACATCTATAAACTCCAGGCGGAGGAGATCGGACACTCTCTTCTGGCCTTAATGGGCACCAAGAATGCATATGATGCACAGACATATATGCACACAAAATACCCATACACAGTCAATCATTCATCAATCAATCAATCAATGATTTTTTTAATCAACTCTATGAGACAACTTAGGAGAGCTGGTGAGGTGGATCAGCAGGTAAAGGCATTCCTTACACAAGCCTAAGAGTCTGAGTTGAACCCCAGAATCTACATAAAGGTAGGAGAGAACTGACTCCATGAAAATGTCTTCTGGTTTCTATACACGTGCTATGGCATTCACACACACATGCAAGTACTAATAAATAAAAATAGAGTACAAAAGACAACTTAGGGGTCACATAGTCCATCTCAAGTGTGAATGGGAAGGCCCAAATGGAAGGGATTTGTCCATGGTCACACATGGAGGTTGAAGCAACTCTGGGTCCTGAGCCCAGAGAGCATAGCATCCCGTTTTGGGAAAGAATGACCAGAGCCACCTGCAAAGCTTCCAGCCCCTCCTTTTAAGTAGAAAACATCATCTCTCTCCCCCAAATGTCTTTTTGTCCAATTGCTTTCTGTGGAATGTGAAAGCCAGATGTTCCTAACAAAACTAAACCTTTCAGATTCCCATGCACATCTGAGTAAATATACAGTGACATTTTAACTAAACATGGAGGAGTGGGGGAGGTGGGGTGTAGTTCAAAAACATAAGCACCCACTGAGTGGCTGTTCTGCAGAGTCCAGCCCTAATCTCTGACTGCCTCCATTCCTTCCTGTGCCCACCAGAATTCCACAAATCCCCAGTTACTGATAGGACACATGTCCCAGAGTTCCGGAAAAGTCATTTGCCCAAAATCCATCAAACCACAAAATGAGGATTCGTACCTTGGCCCTGTCTTATTCCTAAAGCCAAATTCTTTCTCATAGCACAGCTTCCTTTCCCACAGCCCTTCCAGGTCTTCTGTCTCTCTTGCTTCTGATTCACCTGTGTTCCTTTTCAGCTGATGGGAAAAACAAAAATAACTTCCTTCTTCCACAAAGACAACTACCTTCTTCAGCAGCCCACCAGCAACGATGCTTGAGGAACTTCCGTTGCTGCTGGATCCCCTGGTTGACTCAGCTGGAGCTGGAAAGCTTCCTGGGAGTGGAGAGGGCCCTTCTGCTCTCATTTAGGTAGTCTGTAGTTTGAACAACCTAGGCCTCTCCAAATAAATGCTTTGTGTGCAGCTCCTAGTCGGCCATTTTGTTTTAACTTGATGTTGGTGCAGAGAGACAACGCCTTCTGTCTGCATATCTCAGGGACCCCTTGGGGATTTTCATTGGTATTTTGTGTGTGGGTGTGCATGCGTGTATTGTTGGTTCACAGGATGGAACCCGGGGCCTCATGCATGCTAATTATCTACACTCCCACTACACTACTCTCTCGTACTAAGGAACCAGTCTTGGATGTTTCTGGAAGGGCCCTCGACTGGAAACACCTGTCTCACCATTGCCGCAGGGTTTATCAACACACAAGCGCTGTTCACTCAAAAGCTCTGCTCTTGACGGGTACCCAGGTGAAACAAAAATGGACACACACACACTTTTGCTAGAACAGGGATTAGCCTGTTGCTTTATTGAACACACCATAATTACAGGCATCACAGGGCATTTCGACCTCGTGAATGACCTGTATACATATTTACACACACACACACACACACACACACGCACGCACGCACGCACGCACGCACGCACGTGCGCGCATCTCGTTTGCCCATGGCACAGCACCTCTCCATCAGTTTCAGCCTGTGGGAGACTAATTAGGTTGTGGTTGTTCACCCACTTGCAGCCTCAAAATTTCTTCTCAGGATCCTCATGCCAGCCCCGTCAAAGCTTGGGCCAGCCAAATATAGTTCATGCATCTGCTTCCTACGCAGGCAAGACTCTCCTGCCTTTAGATTAAAACTGAAACCACCACCTGTGTGCTACCACAGGCTCTCGGTGCTTCTGAAACCACACACCACTATACCACACCACCACAAACTTAAACACTTCTGTTTCCGTCACCTACCTGCTACACCGAATTAGACCAAGAACTGGAAGCTGAATCTTTGTCCCCTTTGTCACTGTGAGCTGCTCACCCCAAAAGAGGGATACATCCAGTGTAGGAACATTTGAAGACCTTGGTATGTAAAGTTCCAAAAAGACAAATAAACATTGTTTATCTTTACCCCCACCAAAAAAAAAACAAAAAACAAAAACAAAAAACAAAAACAAAACACACACCTTTACAAAGAAGCAAGCTGTCCTGTTGGAATTATAACAGATGGATTTCCCTGCTAGCCTGCAGGACCAAAGAAATTGAGTTCGTGAGTCTCCCAGAAGACCAGCCACTTAGACTTTGCACAGTATCTTTGCATAATTCAGATCATTGTCTAAAGTATAGAAATAGGCAAGACGCCACTTACGCTCCATTTCAGCAGAGCATCCACTTCCCCTGTAGCTGCACGCTACAGACTGCTCCTAATTGATCCACCTGGGTACAAGCCACTCAGGAAGACCGTGCAGCTAGCCCAACTATGTTGGATGCCGCAGGTACTGTGGTAGGTTGCTTTTCTTTCTTATTATCATTAATTATTGCCTCTAAGCCAAGATCTCAGTTCCCAACCTCAACACAGCCTGAGGCCTGGAAGGTGAGGACCCCATGCTTTTTTTTTTTTTTTTTTTTTTTTTCTGAAAAATCTGAAAGCCAGCCCAGCCACTGGAAGGTGGGGAGAGTTGATGTGCACAGCTCTCTCCCAGAAGCATACTGCGTGGGGCTGCACACTTCAGACACTTCTGCCCTGCAAGCTCAGAGAGCAGGTGCTGCAAGTCAGTTAGTTAATCGCCTTTTGGCAGGGAGAGCCATGACCGACTGCTGCTTCCAGTTCCCAGCACAGACGCCTGCTGCTTCTAATGAGGCTTCATTAGCAGGTATGAAAAGGCCCTGCTGGCCCCTGGATGCTGCCAGCTCCTTTTTGAAGTGAGGCTTCCTCTCGAAACATCATGGCACAATTACCCATTGGCAGTGGTTCCCTGACAGGTGGTGGGGGAGGCTGCTGCTGTGGTGACAAGCATTTATTCTGGAGTAGATGGGTGAAGGCCTTTGACTGGATCCTCCTAAGCATGGCGGAGCTCTCTCCACACCATGCAACTCTACTCCACTGGACTCTGGGTTTCCAGGCATGCACCCCTATGAGGTTGCTGGGACATCCATTGGCTTTGAGACTCCACATCCTTTGATAGCATTGTCCTTAAATTTTACTTCAAGGTTACTGGTAATGCTTTTGAGCATGCTCAAATGTTTTGATGGGTTTGGGGGATACCAATAAAAAAGAAGACCATTTCTGTCTGCCCTCATGGGTTGACAGTCTTGGTGGGGAATTCAGATGTACATGTAAAAGAGTCAGCAAAGCAAGGAACAAACAAAGCAAAGTGGCCCTTTACAGTTTGCAATTCCCGGGATTCATTTTGTCATCAGAGGCATGAAAATAGATATCCAGGTCTGACTTCAGTTGATTTCCAACAACAGGATTCAGTAAGTGTCATCCAGAACCACACTGGTCTTTGTTTGAATTGCCTACCCACATTCTTCAGTAAGCCCTTGGATTGATCATCTCACCTGTCTTGTTTGTTTGTTGGGAGGAGAGTGTCATGGTGCAGGTGGAGGTCAGAGGACAACTTTCAGAGGTTGGGTCTCTCCTCTGCCATGTTGCTCCTGGGGATCAAACTTGGGTCATCAGGCTTGGTGGCAAGGACCTTTACCTGCTGAGCCATCTTGCTGGCCCACTAGATTGCCTCTTAGAGGGAAAATACAGGATCTTATCAAAGGTTACCACTAGCAAACAAAAATGTAAGATGCCTGGCTTAATTCGTCACAAAACCAATTTGTTTTTAGCATAAGTATGCCCTACATATCATAGAATGTGTTTTTTGTTTGTTTGTTTTTTTAAAAAAACAGGGTCTCACTATGTATCCCTGGCCAGCCTAGAATTCACTATGTAGACCAGGCTGGCCTACAACTCACAAAGAGCCACTTGCCTCTCTCTGTCTTCAGACTGCTGTGATTAAAGGCATGCACTGCCACACCAGTGTTCTTTTTATTGTTGCTGTTGCTATTGGTTTGATTTGGTTTTGGTTTTTGACTCAGGGTCTCAAGTGACCCAGACTGCGGTCAAGCTTGCTATATAGCTGAGGATGACCTTGAACTCCTTCCTCCCTCCACCTGCCAAATAGTGAGATTATAAAGATGTATCACCACACTCAGTTTGCACAAGATAGTCTTTTTTCGGGGGGAGAGGGGTTCAAGACAGGGTTTCTCTGTGTGGCCCTGGCTCTCTTGGAATTCAACTCTATGGACCAGGCTGGCCTCAAACTAAGAGATCTGCCTGCCTCTGTTTCCTGAATGCTGGGACTAAAGGTGTGCACCACCAATGCCCACATACAAGATAGTATCTTAACAACAACAACAACAAAAATTATCTGAGAGTAGGGCCTGGAGAGACAGCCCAGTTGTTAAGAACATCCAGAGGACCCTAGTTCGGATCCATATAAGGTGGCTCTAACTCTATCTCCATGAGATCCAATGCTCCTAGCCTTCACGGTCACTCACACACATCAACACACACACACACACACACACACACACACACACACACACATACTTGTGGTTAAAATAAATATTTAAAAACTTATCTGATAGCCCTAAAGCTATCAGACAGAAATATTCCATGATTCATGCTCCCCACAAGGTTATCTGACCTCAAGTGACACATGAAAGGTTAGCTAGGATGTATCACCAGATAGCCCAACCCAGGAATTAGGGAAGGGGTCACTGAGACTCTGTGTTTGCCATTGAATCAGCTGGATGAGCAAAGCAGTAAAGCAAGCTATTTTCGAAGCCAGAAGCACTGGCTTAATTAGATCATATAGGCTGGTTCTTTTGAACAAAAGGTTGAGCAGGATCCCAGCATAGCCAGATCTGTGCAGTCAACAGAAAATGCAATTTTCCCTATCAGGCTCCAGAGGAAATGTTCTTTTCTCCTCTTCCTATGAGCGGAAGGGATTCACACCACGGGGAGTCAGGCTCTTTGCCTAATTCTCCATCCAACACGAAAGCCACGGTGCCTGTTTGGAGAGCCAGCTCTGCAAGGTGGACAGGTAGCAAATCAGTAACTTGCTCTGTCAGGGTGTGTGTGTGTGTGTGTGTGTGTGTGTTGCTGCAGCTGAAGTTCTCATTAATAAGCCAAACATGGGGGGGGGGGGGGATGAAGACAAAGCTGAAGCTGAACAGCCAGCCTGCCTTGGAAACCCAACAAGAAGACACTGGGAACAAGAGGTTGCAAACTTAGACACTCGGTAGTGCTTTGGGTGCTTTGAGAAGAGAACGAAACAAAGCCAACAGGAAATCCATAACCTAGCCGTGAATCGGGCTCCCTGTCATTTCACTTCCGGTGACCCAGAGAAGACATGATAAGCATATGGGGTACTAAGCTGTCCCGGGGAAGCAATGTTATAGATTTACATAGTTTGGGGAAATGAGGGTTAGCAGTTCACTGAGCAACCACCGTGCCAAGTTGTAGTTCCCCCGCCCAGATTAAATTATCTTCCTCCATAAAGATTTACCCAGCCCCCGGTACAGGTCTACACGTGTTAGGTACCAACAACACGGTATGAGCAGAATGCAGACCCGCCTTTACTCTAGCATGGTCCGACAGAAACAGAATGCAAGCACATGGATAACTTTAAATTCTCTAATAATTGAAGGGGTGGGGGAATTGAGCAGGTGAAATTAATTTTAGTCACATTTGAATGAATGCCATATATTTAAACTCCTATCATTTATGATATAATCAGTATTTTAATTATTTTTTAATCAATTTCCCATTAATTTTTTCCCAACTTCATATTTTTATTAATTATTTGGGAATTTCATACAATGTACACCAGTGGAGGTATTTTCTTGGTACAAAATCTTCAAATCTGGCTTGCAGCCTTACATCCTATCTCAATTTTGGTACTGAATCCTTCCCAGAATTACTTTTACTTGGGGAAAAACAATGTACATATTCAAGTTGTTCCAGGAATATTTCAAAGCTCAACTCGGAATCCCAAACTTGTTTTCTTTTCTATCTTCACATCTATATTGACATAAATGGTGGCTGGAGAGATGGCTCAGAAGTTAAGAGCATTTGCTGCTCTTACAGAGAATTCAAGTTCAGGTCTCAGCATCCATATCAGGCAGTTTACAGCCATCTGCAACTCCAGCTCTAGGAGATCTGATGCCTCTTGCTTCTCCCAAGAAGCACCTGATCTCACATGCAATATCCACATGGGAATACACACACCTACACATAATTTAAAATAATAAAAATAAATCTTTAAAATTAAAATTTTCCAGGTTGGGGATTTAGCTCAGTGGTAGAGTGCTTGCCTAGCAAGCGCAAAGCCCTGAGTTCGAGCCTCAGCTCAAAAATAAATAAATAAATATAAAAATAAAAATATAAATAAAATAAAATTTTCCATAACCACTTCACCTGTTTGGACAGAGTTCATCTGACTTTGAAGCAAAGGAATATTCTGTTATGGAAAAATTAACTATTTAAAGATGTATTACATTTGTTTATGCTGTGGAATATTACTTTAATTGTGTAAAGGTGTGTTACATTTTTGTTTATGCTGCATTTGTTTAATTATGTAAAGATGTGTTGCTGTTTCACCTTGCCTGCCTAAGGCACCTATTAGGTCTAATAAAAAGCTGAACAGTGCCAGGCAGTGGTGGCGCACGCCTTTAATCCCAGCACTTGGGAGGCAGAGGCAAGCAGATCTCTGTGAGTTTGAGGCCAGCCTGGGCTATAGAGTGAGTTCCAGGACAGGCTCCAAAGCTACACAGAGAAACCTTGTCTTAAAAAAAAAAAAAAAAAAAAAAAGGCTGAACAGCCAATAGCAGGCAGGAGAGTGATAGACAGGGCTGGCAGGCAGAGAAAATAAATAGGAGAAGAGATCTAGGCTCAAGAAGAATGAAAGAAGGAGAAGAGAACAAGGGAGAAAGAGGAGACATCCAGGGCCAGGCAGCCAGGCAGCTGACAGACAGACAGACATGGAAGAAGCAGGAAAAGTAAGTTATAGAGAGAAGAAAGGTAAAAAGTCCCAAGACAAAATGTAGATGAAGAGAAACAAGATAATTTAAGTTATAAGAGCTAGCAAGAAATAAGAGCTAAGATAAGGTCGAACATCATCACCAATGAGAAGTCTCCGTGTCATTTGGGAGCTGGTTAGTAGCCCAAAAGAAAGCCTGGTACAATATTCGCTCCAAGTTCAATAAATTCATTGATTCTTGTGTCCAATGTTATTAACATTGACCTCCTGGACTGAGATGCAGAATATTAAGTTTTCCCTAGTGTCAGACTCACTGCCAGTCATTCCAGCCCATCTCGAAATACCAACTGTACCCTCCCTCAGCACTATCCCAGTTGAAAGACGGCACAGGATTTGAGGATGGCCAGGTAGACACGAAGCACAGAGTGATTGCATTATTGAAAATCACCTCTCCATTTTCAATACGAACAAAGTGTTCTCAGGTGTTCTCATTCATTTTAATAGCACTTCAGTTTTAAAATCAAAGTTCAACTAAACGCAAATTAAGTGATGTTTAAGATTTAGTTCCTCTGTCTCTCAAGCAATCATTTCAAGAGCTCAGTAACTACATGTGACTTGTGGCTACCACATTTGGTGATGCAAATACAAGCTGAATAGAGGGTGAGCTGGACAGTGGTTTTAAAGGGCTTGATTAGCATATTGGCATATTGAAGTCATACGTGTAGGGTTATTTGTGCAAAGTCTCACATGAAACTCCTGGCCATGGACTTCCTACTTAGTTCAGACAGTCCTCTCCCACCCCACTTCCACTAACCAGCTCTTTTGGAGGGAGTTCTCCCAACGGGGGGCTCTTGAGGCACCCATGACATAGCTCTTCCTTATCACACAATGCCTCCCCTTAATCTCCTAACTATGCAAGGTCTGGGAGGTGTGAACCAAGTCAACCAAAGCAAAAGAGGTTGGGCTGAGCCAGTGGTGGTGCGCACCTGTAATCCCTGCACTCGGGAGGCAGAGGCAGACGGATCTCTGTGAGTTCGAGGCCAGCCTGGTCTACAGAGAGAGTTCCAGGACAGTAGGGGCTACACAGAGAAACCCTGTCTCCAAAAAAAATGAAACAAAAACACAGGAGAGAGATTGGTTTGACTCCACATTGAGCCTCATTCAGCTGAACCCGTCTACCATTTCTTTCTTTCCCTGATGCTGACCATCTCCCCAAGCATCTGTTAGTCTGGCTTCATAAGGACTTGGTCAGATAGGAAACCCCACCTTTGGGGCTGAAATATGTGTGTGTGTGTGTGTGTGTGTGTGTGTGTGTGTATACATATATTTGTATGTATATATACATATATGTGTGTATATACATACATACATATGTATGTATATTTCATTCACATAATCATGAAAACAAAGTACCAATACTGTAATATATGTGTGTATACATATATGTATCTGCATGTACATGTATATGTATATATATATATTAGATGTATGTGTGTGTATTTATATGTGTATATGTATATATTAGGGATTGAACCAAGAGTGCCTTGCACATGCTAAGCAAATATTCTACCACTGAACTATACCCCAATCCCCTTTATTTTTATTTTTATTTTGAGACCTATGTTGCCTAGGCTGGCCTTGAACTTACTCTGTAGCCCAGGTAGGCCTTTAACTTGTGATCTTCTTGCGTTGACCTCCTAAGTAGCTGGGATTGCAGGTCTATGCCCAGGCATGACTTGGGCTGAATTCTTGTTCCTTCCTCAATCCAGTGAAAAATCAAAGCCAATAACCAGGATCTGCTTGCATGGTCACAAACATTCCCTGAGTTTTAATGCACTCCCTACTGCTAGACAAGGTAGTACATGCCTTTAATTCCAGCATGCCAGAGGCAGAGACAGGTAGATCTCTGTGACTTTGAGGCTAGCCTGGTTTATATTACTAGTTCCAGGCTCATTAAGGCTACCTAGTGAGACTCTACCTAAAGAAAAAAAGGAAGAAAGAAAGAGAGAAAAAGAAACTCCCTACCAGTAACAGTTAGGGAGTGTGGTGGTTTGAATAAGAATGGCCCCCAGAGGCTCCTATAGAGTGGAATGCTTGGTCACCAGGGAGTGGCACTGTTGGGAGGTGTCGTCATGTTGGAGTAGGTGTAACCTTTTTGGAAGAAGTGTGTCACTGGAGGGTGGACTTAGAGATTTCAAATACTCAAGCCAGGCCCAGTGTTCCTACTGACTCACAATCTGGATGTAGAACTCTCAGCTACTTCTCCAGTACCATGTATTCCTACATGCCGCCATGCTTCCTGCCATGATGATAATGGGCTAAACCTCTGAAACTGTAAGCCAGCTACTATTAAATGTTTTCCTTTAAAACAACTGCCATCCAGTTTCTCAGAAAATTGAAAATCAGTTTATCTCAGTACTCAGTGATACCGCTCTTGGGCATATACCCAAAGGATGCTGAATCATACCACAAGGACACTTGCTCAACTATGTTCATGGCAGCATTATTCATAATAGCCAGAACCTGGAAACAACCTAGATGCCCCTCAACTGAAGAATGGATAAAGAAAATGTGGTACATTTACACAATGGAGTATTAGTCAGAGGTTAAAAAAAAAAAAATGACATCATTTAATTTGCAGGCAATTGGATGGAACTAGAAAAAAAATCATCCTGAGTGAGATAATCCAGACCCAGAAAGACAAACATAGCATGTACTCACTCATAATTTGATAGTAGATGTGGTGCAAAGGATAACCCCAGAAAAGCTAGGTAATAAGGAGGATCCTAAGAGGGATGCATGGATCACTTTGGGAAGGGGAAATAGATGAGATCTCCTGGGTAAACTGGGGCGGGGGGGGGAATAAAAGGGAGGGTGGGGGAATGGGAACATGAGAAAAAAAACGAGATGGTTAAGTTGAGGGAGGAATGGAGAGGGAGAGCAATTAAAGAGATATCTTGATAGAAGGGGCGACTATGGAATTAGGGGAAAACCTGGTGCCAGGGAAATTCCCAGAAATCCACAAGGACGACCCCAGCTAAGGCTCCTAGAAATAGTGGAGAGGGTGCCTGAACTGGCCTTCTCCTGTAATCAGATTGATGACTACCCTAATTGTCATCATAGAGGCTTCATCCAGTAACTGATGTAAGCAGATGCAGAGATCCACAGCCAAGCACTGGGCAAGCTCTGGGAGTCCAGTTGAAGAGAGGGAGGGGGGATTATATGAGCAAGGAGTGGGTAGGTCAAGATCACGAAGGGTAAAACCACAGAGACAGATGACCTGAACTTATGGGACCTAGGCCCTCTGTATGTGGGTGACAGTTGTGTAGCTTAGTCTTTTTGTGAGACCCCTAGCAGTGGGACCAGCATCTGTCCCTGGTGCATGAGCTGGCTTTTTGGAACCTATTCCCCATGCTAGGTTGCTAGGTTGACTCACTCAGCCTTGATGCCGTGGGGAGGAGCTTGGTCCTGCCTCAACTTGATATGCCATGTTTTGTTGACTCCCTTGGGAGGCCTTACCCTTTCTGAGGAGTGGATAGGGGCAGGGTGTGTGGGTAGAAAGGAGGTAGGAGGAGAAGAGGGAGAGGAAACTGTGGTTGGTATGTAAAGTAAATTTTTTAAATTTAATTTTTCGAAAGTTGCCATGATCACGGTGTCTCTTCACAGCACTAGAACACTGACTAACCGTAAGCAACAATGTAAGTAAATTGGTTGCAACAACTCTGGGTTTGGTCCCAGATTTTGGCACCAAAATGTGAGTTTTGCAACTCTGGGAAAGGTGTCCTGACTACCTGGGGAGTCAGGC
The DNA here is from genome assembly GCF_903995425.1 of Onychomys torridus. Classification (NCBI taxonomy): domain Eukaryota; kingdom Metazoa; phylum Chordata; class Mammalia; order Rodentia; family Cricetidae; genus Onychomys; species Onychomys torridus. The sequence continues at coordinate 96,257,442 of NC_050449.1, read as the reverse complement.
AACACCTTGAGCTGCTTAGGACAGCTCTGACAGCTGAAGTTGCAAGGAGGCAGTTCAGCCCTAGAGGGTGAGGTAAAGCCAGGACACCTCAAGCTGCTTAGAACAACAGCTTTGCCCTGAAGCTGTCCTGGACACCTGGAGCTCTTTAGCACAGCTCTGACTGCTGGGAGGGAAATTTTTCTGACTTCTTGGGAAAGTCAGGCCTGGAACTGCTTCAGCAGGGGAGGGTATCCTGACTGTTCAGGAAAGTCAGGGATGTACCTGGTGTGATGGGGGATGGTCTCCCCGCAGGACTCAACCTCCACTTAAGGGGGCTTCCTAGCAGAGCTCAGCTTCTCCAGCCTAAGATGTTGCTTCTTTTGCTTCACTCTGCAAAAGGGGAAACCCCTGCAAAAATGTAGCAATCTCCTCCAGCTCCGGAGAACAGTGTTACTTTTCAGCTCTCTCTTGCTCTGTACACTGAGGGACGTCTCAGCAAGGATCTTCTCTACGCCAGTGAATGAAGATCCTCACACCCAAAATCTTTTGAGAAAGAGATTTATTTGGGAAGGAGGAATCCAGGAGAGTGGCGGCCTCTACCAGGGTGGAGAGAACAGCCTTTTTTCTAACTGACCCAGCAGGGGCGGTTTACACAGGATGTCTTGGGGGTGGAATCAACCAGGGGTTGACTTGGCGCCTAGTTTTCTACTGTCCTGCACTGTGATTGGTTGGTTTCACAACCAGGGGCAGAAATGGCTCTGATCTGACTTAGCCAAACTATAAGTCTTTCACTGGCCTTATCTGAGCCATCTTTCCCTAGTTCTGGGCTCCAGGGTCAGGGTGGGTTTCTTTAGCCAGCCCTTTCTCCCTACACTAACACAGAGAGCTAATATCCCCAGAATATAAGATTTCTAGAGAACAGTATTGTCTAAACTACAAGCAAGCTTGCAGGTCTCACCTGGTCCCAGGCTGAATGCAGACTTCCCCTGACTGACTTCTCGTGGTTTGATTAAGATTTGTACTTTACAGCAATATGAAAGTCATACAAATTCAATGGAAACTGTATTTATATTTTAAACTTTTATCTTTTCCCTGGCTAGCAAAATGTGGCAAGATTGTTTTCCCCAATGATGGGCCAAGACAGCAAGCCATAGCTCGAATCAGATACTTGGTTATAAGGGTAAAGCACCAGGGTCACATAGTTTACTGTGCTGCTGAACTATGATAGTCCATAGATTATGTTAACCCATGCATTTTCACCCATGATATTCTCAGCAAGGATGCATTTGATGGAATATAACTTCATCTTAGGGCAAGGAGAATCTGGGCCTTATGATATAATATGTTCATGGAACATGAGGCATCAGTGTTTATAGGATGTACCACTGTTGGATGTGTCACCAGAAATAAAACCACTTCCAGATAGAAGTCTAGTGAACCCTATCATGTATGTCCAACCTTTTGACATTGGATCATGACATTGTCATCTATAAAGGTTATGCCTGAAAAACAAACAAACAAACAAACAAACAAACAAAAAACCCAAAAACCTTCAGAATTGAATGACCAAAAGAATGCACACCCAAAAAAAGCCTCAATGTCTTAATTAAGTTTTCAGTTGTGTGTTGGGGTGACATTTGTAGCTATCCTGGGGCTCATGTGTCTGTGGGCCACAGGTTGGATGTGCCCATCTACAAAGATACTCAAAGCCTCTGTGTAGGGATAAATGAGAAAGCTACAGAAGTGAAGGAACAAAGTATAGCAGAAACAGCCAGAGAAGCTTCAGGGCTCAATTTTGCCACTGGAAGAAAATATATCCCCCTGATAACTTGAACCCTAGTTAAGGTTTCTATTGCTGGGAAAAATACCATGACCAAGAGCACTGTGGTGAGGAGAGGGCTTATTTCAGCTTAGACTTGTAGTTCATCATGAATGCATATGGGGCAGGAACCCAGAAGCAGGAACTGATGCAGAGGCCATGGAAGAACACTGCTTACTGGCTTGCCTCTCATGGCTATCTCAGTTTGCTTTCTTATCCACCCCAGGACCACCTGGCCAAGGACCACTAGGCCCCATTATATCAATCATCAATCAAGAAAACGCCCCATGAGTTTGCCTACAGCCCAATAGGGCATTTTCTCAATTGAGATTCCCACTTCTCAGATGACTATAGCTTCTGTCAGATTGACAAAAAACAAAACAAAACAAACAAACAAACAAAAAAACCTAACCCACACAAACCCAAAACTGGTTCTCATACACACTTGTGATGTTATCTGTGCAATCATGAAAAAGGAAAAAAGAGAAGGAGGAGGAGGAGGAAGAAACAGCAGCAGTGGAAAGAGAATTTAAAATAGCCTGATGTTAACTGAGCATTGTGGCACATGACTATAATCTCAGTACTTGACAAGTAGGAGCAAGAGCATCAGGAATTCAAGGTCAGCGTCTCAGTTTGGGTTTCTATTGTTATGAAGAGACACCATGACCTCAGCAGCTCTTATAAAGGAAAGCATTTAATTAGGGCTGGTTTACAGTTCCAGAGGCAGACATGGTGTTGGAGAAGAGCTGATAGTTCTACATCTGAATCTGCAGGTAACAGGAAGAGAGAGTGCACCACTAGGCCTGGTTTGAGCTTCTGGAACCTCAAAGCCCACCCCCCAGTGACACACTTCCTCCAACAAGGCCACACCTACTCCAACAAGGCCACACCTCCTAACAGTCCAGCTCCTTATGGGGTCCACAGTCAGCCTAGGCTATATATTGAGTTTCAGTCCAACCTGGGGTATATGAGGCCCTGTCTCAAAAAAAAAAAAAAAAAAAAAAAGAACACAGGAAAAGTAGTCTCACATTGTTGAGTTCCCAGACAGGGGACAAGCCCAAAGCTTATATAACTTGGGACACTGGTTGTTGGTGGTTTTTTGTTTCATTTTGTTTTGTTTTGTTTTGTTTTATTAAGGGCCCATTAGTGGCTCAGCTGGTAATGGCACTTGCTGCCAAGACTAGCAACCTGAGTTCGCCCTCTGGGATTCACATGACGAAAGGAGAAAACTGACTCCTACGAAGGTCCACTGACTTCCACAAGCACACTGTGTCATGCCCAACCACCAGCACACATACAAAGTAAATAAATAAATGTATTTTTTTAAAAAAAGGAATACAAACTATCTTGTTTTTAATACTTTGACAAATATATGATCTCAGGAGGCTGGAACTTAGGACTCCAAGTCACCATGCAAGGGAGAGTCTCTGAGGTGTTTGGAACCTAGTAGGGGAGACTCAATGCCAGCATGAGCCATCAAAACCTCCTGTCTGGCTGCCAGGCTGCCAGGCCCCCTTCCACACCAATCACAGTCATTAAAGGGTGCAATTTGAACCATTCACAGCCCTGCCCCTTAGCACCAGTCACAGTGGTGTCTTTACCAAAGGTAGAGCTCCCAGTCTGGCCGAGGTAGAAATGGTTTATTATGATTGTAAAATGCGGCACATAGACTGTTTCCAACAGCCCTGACTGAGACTGTACCTTCAACTGCCAGGGAAATTAGCTGCTGTCTTTTTTTGTTTGTTTGTTTTTGTTGGGTTTTTTTGTTTGTTTGTTTTAAGATTCATTTATTTATTATGTATACAGCATGTATGACTGCAGGCCAGCATGGGCACCAGATGTCATTACAGAAGGTTGTGAGCCACCATGTGGTTGCTGGGAATTGAACTCAGGACCTCTGAAAGAGCAGTCATTGCTCTTAACCTCTGAGCCATCTCTCCAGCCCCAGCTGCTGTCTTTTGCATAAGTGTGTCAAGGTGTCTATGGAATGTTCAAAAGAGTTGGTGCTAGCATAAGGGTAGTCAACTGCCTGTTAGACTACTAGTCCTTTTGCTGGAGACAGCCCAGGTAGAGAGAGAGAATTCAGTAGCTGCTAATTAGGGAGTCAAATGACCAGGTCCCCAGCGTCTTTGCTTAAAGGAAAATGCATATCAGAAAATACTTTAATATAAATTTGTGTTTATAACATAGAACATATACTTAACACTAACTGAATTTAACAATGTTCCTATGGTACATTACACCTATCCAGTATCCAGGGAGAGGTGGTGCCCTGTTCTATCTCAAGAAAGGAGAAATGATGCATCAAATACATTGTCTGGGAAAGGGTGATGCTAAGCTGCTCGGTAAGCTTTGTCTACCTCTCCTGCAGCCCATCCGTGGCTTATGTTTACCCCTTGATGTAAGCTTCATCTTTTGCAGACACACTGACTAAATCTCTTCATCCTTTGTGTGACTGCCCTCCAAATATCTGAAGTTGTGTATTATAATTTCAAATTGAAACAGCCCTTAGCTCATTGTGATGTATTTGTTCAATAAATGTTTTATTGAATTCTTAAGGAAAAGAAAAAAAAAAGGACATACTCATATTGGATTAGGGCCCAGCCCACTCAGGAGGCCAGATTTTTTTTAAAAATCATGGGTCCAGAAGTATATTTTCCAAGGTTAAAAAAAAAATCAAAATACAGTGTTTTAATTTTATTTTCCCCCCAGGTTAAATTTAAGTGGAGTTAAACTAAAACAGGTTTAAAAGGATTATGTGCAGTACAAGCCTAGTCATAGGTAGTGATTTCTATCTTTAAAAAATTTACTCTTTATTTTTAAGTGTGTGTGTATGTGAGAGAGAGTGAGAGAGCGCAATCGCATATGTGCACTTGTCCCCCCCTCCCTCCCTCCTCCCTTCCTCTCCCTCCCTTCTCCCTTCCTCTCCCCCCTCCTTCCCTCCTCCCTTCCTCTCCCTCCCTCCCTCCTCCCTTCCTCTCCCTCCTTCCTCCCTTCCTCTCCCTCCCTCCCTCCTCCCTCCTCCCTCCCTCCTCCCTCCTCTGGTACTGGGTGTTGAACCTAGTGTTCTGTCCGGCAGCTACACCCCAGAATAAATACTCTTTTTTCAACATTCCTTCTTGCTCACTCAGGGCCATAGACAGAGGCAGAGAAAACAATCACCAAATGTGCTCACAGGTGATTTCTGGGTGGTGAGATTTATTTGTTTATTTATTTTGCATGTGGGTGTGGTTATTTTCACCTGGGCAGGCGGTGCACTTGTGGAGGCCAGAGGTTGATGATGGCTGTCTTCTCATATTACTCTTTCTTTCCCTTAGCTGTCTCCCAGGGAGAGTTCTCCCTTGGGTGGGTGCTAAGTAATGCCTACCCACCTCCTCATAAGGTCCCAGTGACAAACCAAAGTTCACCCTGGAGAACCAATGACTCTATTGGGTTGACTTTCAGAGCACAAGGAAGTTACTCACATAAGCTGCTGGCTGGAGGGGCTTCTGCTCAGAGGACAGTTCTGTAGGCACCACGGGGTCTCCTACAGAACCCGGAGTTTACTGATTGGGTAGGCTGGTGGGCTAGCAAGCCTCTGGAATCTGCCCATCTCCTCCTCCCCAGCACCGGTGTTACAGATGTGTGCTGCTGTGTTGAACTTTTGATGTGGGTGCTGAGGATCCAAGCTTAGGTCCTCTGGCTTGGACTTTTCACACTGTGCCATCTCCTCAGCCCCTCAGTGAGATTTTTCAGTAATTGATTCTTTATTACTAATTTTTTCAGTGTAACAAGATTTCTATAATGAGCAGGGTTTTTGAAAACATTTTTATTTTTAAATCATTTCAGAAGTTCAGAAAATTTCCAAGAATAGTTCAAAGAATCCTCATATGGCTTTTATGTGGATTTTCTCAAATAGAAGCATTTTATCATACTTACACTATCGTTCTTTGCATCTCCCTTCTCTCTTTCCCCTTGAGCTGTTGAGACACAGACTGTACTTACAATGTTCTTTCCATCCCCAAGCACCTCAGGTACTTTTTCTAAAAGCAAGGAAGCAGGTGTAGAATAAATCACATGAGGTGTTAATAGTGTCCCCAGATGGGGGACAATGGGGTCACTCTTAACTACCTCTAGACATGTGTGGCTGATGGGAAGGGTTCATTTCCAGACATATTGAAGATGGAGCTGTCCTAGGCCCTCTGGACACTGTGATGACCCTGGGTGTGATTCCTGGTCAGCCAGTGGTGAAGGTGCAGGGAGGGATGGTAGAATAAATTGCTGTGGATATTGCTCTGTACAAATAAAATGCTGTTTGGCCAGTGACTAGGCAGGAAGTATAGGCGGGACAAGAGAGAAGAGGATTCTGGGAAGTAGAAGGCTGGGGGGAGACACTGCCAGCCGCCGCCATGAGAAGCAACATGTAAAGACACTGGTAAGCCACAAGCCATGTGGCAAAGTATAGACTAACAGAAATGGGTAAATTTAAGACAGAAGAAGTAGATAACAAGAAGCCTGCCACAGCCAAACAGTTTGTAAACAATGTAAGTTTCTATGTGTTTACTTGGTTGGGTCTGAGCGACTGTGGGACTGGCGGGTAAGAGATATTTGTCCTAACTGGGCCAGGCAGGAAAACTCTAACTACAATAAATACCCTGACATCACTCTCTTTTCTCTTCCAGCTTCTGCCCATACAAGTGCACACACTGGCACAGAGTGAAGAAAGGGACATTCTTCTTGTAGGGGAAAGCCCCTCCCTCTGAAAAATGTGATAGAAACAATCAACTGGAAAATCAACATGTGTTAACTGTCATGGTAAAGATCAGTTCAGCCAAAGATCACCAACGGACGTGCCAATGCTAGACCTGGAGAGCAAAGACCTGAAGTGTTGGGGCTGGGGTGGGGGGACTGTTCAGTCAGTAAGTGCTTGCCGCACAAGGATGAGGACCTGGGTTTGATCTCTTAGAGGCTGTTGGAAAAAACCAGGCATGATGACATGCATTTGTGATCCTCAGTGCTGGGGAGATGGAGACAGCTAGATCCCTTCAGCTCACTGGCCAGCTTAGTCAAATTGATGACCCTAAGTCAATGAAGGACCCTGCTTCAAAAACCAAGGTGGATAGCTTCCAAGGAACAATACTCAAAGTTGCCTTCTGGCCTACACACACACACACACACACACACACACACACACACACACACACAGAGAGAGAGAGAGAGAGAGAGAGAGAGAGAGAGAGAGAGAGAGAGAGAGAGTTTAAGGAGTAATAATACTTACATAGATTCTTATTAATTCCTAAGGGGTGTAGTGGTATTTGCTCCGCTTATGACCTTGGGCAGTGCTTCCTGCCCCTACGTGACCTCTTATAAGGGGTTGGAGAAAGGTCACATGCCTTTCTTCCTGCTCCTGCTTTTGAAGTGGATTTGCTCTTGGTCAGATCAGAGGACAACTTCTGCTGTCTACTTCATTCTGTAATTGTGAATGTATTTCCTCAATTTATAGCTTAATAAATTCTGTTACCCATTTAACAGACTCATGTGGATTGATCATAATAAAGGGGAATCAGTAACTTGAGTGGAAACACTGGGCACCCTCCCCCCCCACTAAATATCAAAGTTAACATCAGCACAGTGGGACATATTGGTGTCATGTGCCTCCTGATCCATTTTACAATATTCCAAGCAAAAATACACGGTCTGTATCTAATCCAAGGCAGTGTTTGAGGAATCTAGGTAGAGGGACATTCTGTAAAACAGAGTGGTCTGGTGTAGGTTGTTCAATTGTGTTTCAAATATACATTGAAGTCCTAATTCAAGAAATGTGACTTGATTTAGAAACAAGGACACTGTAGTTATAATTAGCTGAGATGAGCTCCTGA